>NC_134458.1:909000-1212000 GCF_047948215.1 Lycorma delicatula
TCATAACTTGCTACCAAGTTGTGTCAGCAAGAAAATACTTTTTAAAATTCTTTGCCAGCATGGCTAAATGATTTTAAAAGGTTATAAAAACTATTTTCACCTGTTATTCTTCAGCCTTGTAAGTTTTAACACATTGATCCACATTTGCAAACATTTCTAGGTTTTTTGCTCTAAATTTCTGTTCCACAATTCCAATTTTTTTACAAAAAAAACATTCTTAATCACTCTTATCCAACATGTGTGTATTTGGTCCCTTGAATATGTCGACCAAGTAGCTCAATTCCATCACAACTAAACCATCTCGAAACCTTCTGGTCGGTTTTCCTCTTCTAGAAAAATGACAATTTCATCTCTTTAATTCAGAAACACATAGCAAAAATTTCCCAATTGATAATCATCTTACCTCACAACAAAATAGTAATGCTGAATGTACTGCACTCATGAAAAGATTTTTGATTTTAGGGGTCTTAATTTTTAACTGCCATTACAACACAATATAACTGTCATTAACACAATATTCATACCAGGACTCATTTCTTTGGAAGCCAGAGCTTCTTAATGTGTCCAGAAACACTGTGGAGATTCTTCTTTCACAACTGCTTGTATACTTTGTAATCTTCCAGACATTGAACAAGCATTATCGGTGCTATTATATTTCGACACAATTTTTCCACTCTGTGTTTGCCTCATTTACAAAATCATTTAAGATAGCAAATGTTGCTTTGAGTACTGATGGTTTGCAGAAAAGTAGTTCTTCTACTGCTGACATACCATCACAAAAATCAAACACAGACAATGAAATAATTATCTTTACTGATATCTGTTGCCTCAATAAGCTGAATTGAAAACAATTTGTCATGAAACTTCAAGAAAAGCTGATGCTGTACATATTTAGTTATATCACCAATTTGATAGAGGCATGGACTGCAATTTTTTGGCAAAATTATTGCCAAAAATACTTTGCAGCCGGCAAAATAAGCTCTTCACCAGTGATGTGAGGTTTTTTACATCTGGCTACTTTATATGAAACTTTGTAAGAGGCAAGTAAAGCTTTTTCATTCTCAAAGTTTTTTTTCTAAAAATGATGTTTTTTTTCATATGATATTAATTTTAATTTGAAGAATTCTCAGGTTTTCTTAACGTACTCATTATGAAGCGTTTTCAAATGTTGTTTAAGTTTATTAGGATTCATGCTGTCTGCTGCCATAATTTTTGAGCAAAGAACACACAGGGGCGTTTCTTCTTCATTTACTTTAGTACTGGTAAACCCAAAATTTAAGTATTCTTGATTTTATTTTTGGAACTACACTCGTCTGTACCCTTGATGCTTCATTATTGTCTATTGTTATTACTTAAAAATTTATCCATTATTATTACTTAAAAATTTAACCATGAGTCTGTATAAATCACTACCATGAATATTTAATACTGTGAATTGCAATTAACATGCAAATTACAACATACGTATTCACAACAGATTTGACAACAAGAGAAGGATCGACTCACCTGAGGCTGGCTGGAATTGAATAAGGTGCAGCATTTATACAAGTTTGTGCAGACGTTCCGGAATGTTCAAGATAAATCAGAACTTCTCAGAGAGCAACAGAAAGGTCTTCGATTCTGATTTTGTCAGTGCAGCAAATCTGTATTGCCAAATATCAATAAACTTACTTTTTTTGATAATTCGTAAGGTTTATAGTCATAGTAATTTGCAGTCATAGTGTAGCTTTACTGTCAATATTCAAAATAGATTATTACTGTATACATTGTTATTGTATGAGAGAGGGGACACAATGAAAATTATGATTGAAAATTGAGTTGCAAATACTGAAAGGTTGAGAAACGCTGGAAGTTGTGTAATCTAGTCTTCACTTCCTATCTATGAAGTTTATTATTGTACATGTTTTATATGTTAATATAGTTTAATATGTTAATGCAATTAATGTGTTAATTTCTTAAAATACAGTTTAAATATGTTAAAATGTAAAGCAGTGTTTTATTTGTTAATACAGTATAATTACTGGAATTAGGTAGTGCCTGAATGTTATGAGGTAGTTTTCAATGATTATGTTATTGTGTATTAAACTTTAGTGCAAGAATTGGAAAAGAGTTTACCTAACTAACTTGCAGATGGGTTGCAAGTTAGTAATTATTATTTTGTTAGTGGTATATTTTATAAAAAAAAAATATTTTCTTAAATTAATTTTTTGTTTTAAATATTTTTGATTGTAATCTTTAAATTTTAATAAATAGTTTTTTAATAATTATTAATTGTATTATCATACCATCGGGCCATGTTTGATAAAATTATAGTTATTTTTAAATGTATTTCTGTAATGTATTTAAACTGCTATAATAACATTTTCTGGACGAAATGATTCCGGAACCGATTTAAACTTTCTCCATACTTAAAATCTCAATTAAAAAAATCGGTTTGCGCCTCCACGTTGGTTCGTCTGAATAACCAGTTAGAAACGTGGAGATTTCTACTGGTGAACTAAATCGGAATCACCTCTCTGGATCACATCCAGAGTTGTAACTCGGGAATTTATTCCCACCCAAGGCTGACTTGCCTTTGGAAGTCAAATATGGAGGGTCTTTTAAGAAAAAATCCACCGTCTGGTAAATACCAGAGAAGGCTGCACTCGGATCCAGTGGGCAGCTGCTTAAAAGATAACAATGAATCGGAGCGTTTGGAAACACCCAAAAACAACACAACTTCAAAATTGAGGATAAGACACAAGCAAATAAACTACATTGCCACTCACAACATTAATTCTCTAACTCAACCCGGCAAACTAAAAACTCTTAACAGACATAATGGACAAACAAAATATCCTAATCGCAGGACTTCAAGAAATGAGAAACACCGATCGAGAGCCGTTTGAATCTCAGGGTTACAGAATTTACAAAGGAATCCCCGGGAAACGTGTGATGAAGAATTGCCCACAGTTCGGAACAGGATTTGCAGTCAATCTTAAAATAATTGACTCGGTCGTAGAATTTAAGTCTTACTCCCCCAGGATTTCAACCTTAACCCTAAAATCAGCCGATAAATTCTACACCATAATAAATGTCCATGCTCCCACCAATGACAAAAACAATCTTAAAAAAGATAGAGAAGAGATGGACAAATTCTGGGAACTTCTTGACCAAACTGCAAACAACATAAATAAGACCCACACGAAGATTTTAATAGGGGACTTTAATGCCCAACTTGGTAAAGAACGAAGATATCGTGATATTATCGGAAAATGGCCTGCCCAAAAGAAAACTAACAAGAACGGCCAAAGACTTGTCGAATTTTGCAGAAACCATAATATGATCTCAAAATCCACCTATTTTATGAGAAAACCAAACAAATTGAAGACTTGGAAACACCCAGATTGGAAAAAAGGAGAATGGCAACTGGATCATGTTTGCATGGACCGGAATTATCACAAGGAGATTTATAATGTAAAAGTCTTGAGAGGAACAGATACTGGATCGGACCGTTACTTAATTAAAGTTAAAATAAAATTCACCCCGCATAAAAAGAAAAAATCCCAACCTAAAAACAAAAGAGCTTATGATCCACATAAATTAATAAACAATGCCATCTTTGAAGAAACAACAAAAAAAATCAAATTAACTAATAATTTAAAAGAACTGACATCCCGACTGAAAGAAATAGCTGAAGAACTAGCCCCTATAAACCCAAGAAAAAAACACCAATGGTGGAATGAAGAATGTGACAAAGCAGTCAAAGACCGACACCGGGCTTGGATCAACCACCAAACCCAGAAAACTGAAGAATCTAACCATGAATTCACCAAACAAAGGAAAATAACTCAGAAAATTATAAGAGGAACCAAACGACAAGCCCAAAAAAACTTGATTCAGCAAATAGAAGATAGTTCCAAGAAAACTAATTTCCGAGACTATTATAAAATTTTTGGTTGACTCTTCAAAGATATGAACCACCCACCCTTATGCTGAGAGGAAAAAAAGGAAATATGGCCCACACCAATAAAGAAAATGCTGAAATTTTGGCAGAAACCTTCAATAGACTCCTCAACTGTGACGACCCCCCAGAGCTTTTTGAGATTGACACTGAAACTCCAGTTAAAACTTCACCAGTAAATATCAACCCGCCAACAATTCAAGAAGTTCTCGCAGCCTTAAATGAAATAAAAAACTACAAAGCAAGCGGAGAAGACCAGCTTTTCGCAGAACTCTGGAAACACTCATCAGTTTATTCAGTCAAAACTTCCCTACATCTATGCCTCGTGAAAATATGGAACGAAGAAAAACTTCCAGAACACTGGACCACAGCCTTCATCCATCCATTACATAAAAAAGGGGATAAAACTAATCCTGAAAACTACAGAGGCATATCTCTCCTGGATTGCACATACAAAATCCTGTCGAGAATCATATACAACCGATGCAAAGACCAACTTGAACTGGAACTTGGGGAATACCAAGGGGGATTTAGGCCATGGAGAGGTTGCCCGGAGCAAATAATATCCCTAAAACTTATTTATGATGGACTTATATAAAAGACGGAAAAAACAACTAATAATCACCTTCGTCGACTTTAAAAGGGCCTATGATTGTATACACCGACCATCCATGCTGAATATTCTGAGAAACCTGGGCCTTCACCCTAAACTCGTAAACATGATAAAATTAACTTTAACCGATACCCAGTCCAGAGTGAAATTCAGAGGTGAACTCTCTCAACCCTTCTACATAAAAACTGGATTGAGGCAAGGAGACGGCCTCTCACCACTCCTTTTTAACTGCGCCCTCGAATTTGTCATGAGAAAATGGTATGAAATAAATCCCAAAAATATAAAAATGGGTACTAAGAAAAATTCCATCGCACTAAATTGCCTAGGATTTGCAGATGAACTCGCTCTTTTAGCAAATAATATTCAAGAAGCCAAAACACAAATCATGAGCCTTCAAAACGTAGCACAAAAGATAGGGCTTCATATCTCTTTCGAAAAAACTGAACTGATGGCCATAGATCCTCTGGTAATAGAGCGCATTACGGTAAACGATCAGAAATTTAAAATAGTAAAACAATTTAAATATCTAGGGGAAATAATAACTTATAATTTAAATGAAAAAGTGACATGGCAAAACAGGACAAATAAAATGATTAAATCCCAAAAATTAACTCGGTCAACATATAACAAAAAATGCCTTTCTGCTAAAACAAAACTTAAACATTATAAAACTGTAGTACAGCCAGAAGTCACCTACGGAAGCGAGACCCTTTTCAAAATCACTCGGAAAAACCGAATTGAAAAAATTCTGAAAATAGAGAGGAGAATTGTCAGAACGTGTATCGATAAAAAACACCAAAAAGACGGCCGATGGTGGATTGTGCCAAATGAGGTGGTGTATCGAGAAATAGAGCCTGTTACTGATACTATGCAGAAAAAAAGAATCTCTTTCTTCGGTCATCTCATAAGGACACCGGAAACAAGACCGTCAAGAAATATCATTGAAAAGCTCTGGTTCCAAAAGCTAGAAGTAGAATGGATCAAAGAAATTAGAGAAGATATGAAAGAATTGGGAATTTCCCTGACCGACCTACAGAATAAAACTGGAAAAATTACAAAGCTAAAAGATAAAAGCATTAGATTTAAACAAAAGACAGACAAACGACAAAATACAACGAAGAGGGTGTTTACGGATGAAGAAAAGAAAGCAAGATCTGAACGGATGAAGAAATACTGGGCAGCTCGAAAGAGTAAAATAACACGCTTTTCTCAGAAAAGATCCAACTAAAATTGACTAAGTGGTCCCATGTTGGCCGTAAAAGCATAATAGTAATAATAATAATAAATTAATCATTTGCAATACGTAGTGTGCATAATATTTTGTTTTTATTTATTTATTTTTTAGTTAATTATTTTTCATGCACTTTTATTTCCTTTTCTGTTTTTCCTTTCCTTTATCATTATTTTTCCAAATTTCATATTTTTCACGATAGAGCAAGTCACCTATGATAGAGAGAGAAGAATGTGTGTCAAAATGAGGCTCAGTGTTCTCCTATTTACTCTTCTGTTTATATTCTTATGTAAGAAATTTTGAGGATATCATTGTAAAAGAATTATATCTAGCATGCTGATTGTACTGTTAACTTCCTTTTTTTAAGTAAGCTTTATTTTATTTTTTCCAGTGTTAACTTTTTTTGTGTTTATTTATATTTAGAAAAATTATAAAACTATTGTAGAGAAAATGTAACTTTTTTTTATTTGTTAAAAACAATCATTAGAGTTGCCAAGTCATTCCTCAGTAGACATTATTCAAATATATTAATACAAACACTTGATCAGATAGTGTTGATATTGAAATATTTCTGTTTAATTTGGACTTTTTAACGTCTCCATTGTTTTCCTTTCAAGATTTAGAATAATTTAAAATTAACCAATAACTTTAGGGTTTATTTAGATTTGCACATTATTTAAATAACCCCTAAGGATTTATTTAAGTTCTTAAAATTCTGGAGTATTAAAAGATTGACATTGTATGTGTTCTTTAATGTAGTTACATAGCTTCAATTTGAATATTCTAAAAATATAAAAAATTTAACTTCTTCTTAATCTGTTTTGATTCAGTTATAATTATTTTATATTCTTATGATACAGTTTTAAATGTTTAAACTAGATAAAAATATTTTTATTAAATAACCTGATTTTATAACAAATATAATGTAAAATACTAGGAGCGTTCAGGTCGATCTGGGATTATTAATTTGTAATAAATGTGTAGTAACTATCACTTATGATAGTAAAAAATTTTTTTATTTCTCATTGTAATTTGCTGCTACATTTATCCCAGCGTTTCACTAGTGCATGGATACCCGCAGTGTAGAAAGATTTGTTGTTACTTCAAAAACCAAAATAGGACTGACTGTTTCACCTCATAATTGCTGTTGAAATGTTGGCCTCCCAGGAACGATTTCAAGGGCTCGAACAGGTGAAATTGTTAGAGAAAGATCGTTAGAGATGCATCTTTGTGCATCTCATACAAGGAGAAAAAAACAGTCTGTCATAATTTAACTCATTAAAAATACTGATAAAAGAATTAGTTGTTGTCTAATAATTTCTGAACTTCAAAAAAATTTTGAAAAGAACTGTCAGATCATGACAGACAAGTTGGGTTTCTGTAGGTCTGTGCAAGGTGGATGTCAAAACAATTGAGTAAGTTCATAAAACTCAAAGCATAGTCGGTATTTTCACATTCCCTAACTACTAACAGGGTGATGAACATCTCAAGAAACTTGTGACTGAGGATTGGAGATGGCTCAAATTCATTTAATACATTGACAAAGGAAAAATACAAAAAGTGAATGCATATTTCATCTATCTCGCAATCAAAACAAAGAACCTCAAGGAGGCACTATCGAACCGATTAGTGTAGTGACTGCAATTTTGCTGTCAATACATGGAACCTGTAATTACACAAGATAAGAAGGTTATTGTGAAATATTGAAGGAGCTTTGGAAATCATTCCAAAACTAACAGCATAATGAAAGATGTTATTCTGCATGAAATTTGCAGTTCTGTGCTGCATGTAACTCAGACTTTATTCAGCGGTTCACAAAGGAGATAGGAGGAAACGTATATTTGGCACCTAGTGACATTATTTGACCATTTAAAACTTGTTACGACCTCATGATTGAGGTTTGACAGATATAACAGATCTCAAATGTCAAGGTAGCCTGAGAGTAGAGATCTTCAACAAGGGTTTGTAAAAGCTGGTGCAACGGTACATTAAGTTTTAATGCGAGTAATAACCACATGGAAAAGTATTGTAGGTTATCTATGTGTATAGTAAAATGTTTTTCTTTTTTTAAGTACTGAAGCATTATCCCATCATACCTTAGATACACTGAATCTGTCTGATCACTTAGGTTGCTCCCTACTTATAGCTAACAGTTATACTAATAGCCTTTCTCCTTCTGGGGATGTACCATATTGTATGAATCTACAGGGAAAGGAATTTCAAATTGTGGTTTTAAAATTTATAAAAGCATTCCAACAGTGCAGGTAAATATATCAAACAAAACACTCTTTATAACCGGCCTTGTTCTTGAAGTTTATAGTGTTTGAAAGGTAGGTAAATTTTTTGTTGAGTAGTAATGTAGGTAGTTTTATAAATGTTTTTGATTAAATACTTAACTGGTGTAAAAGTTTCTCCTTTCAGGAAAAGTCATTAACTTTTTCAAGTGAATTTTGTCTCACTTTGATATCATGTAATATAAACTACTGAATTGTGAAACTTTTGAAAATTGGTGGTTTTAAAGAATGTCCTTTGGAAATTTATAAAATCAATCTTTTTTATGCCAGTAATTTTTTGATTTTAAATCATAGTATTGTTAGTTTATTAAATAGATTGATAACAAATATTATTGCGGAAAATTTGTTGTTCTTCATTTTCATGATTCAGAACAAACACTGTTTATGATAACTGTAGGTATGACAATAAATTTGAAATTCATGAGATGGGATATTTCCTATAGCGTTATATCATTGTTTAGTAGAAAACCATTTTTTTCTGATTCTTGAGTCTTAATATTAATGACCATTAGGTTGCTAGTCGGTAACTAAAAACCAATATGTTTCAAATTATCCTAATAAACACATTTTGTTATTTTTATTACATAATTAGGAAAATCCATATTTAAATAAAAAGAAACCAAGTTAAATTTTAAGTGCAAAAAGATGGGTTGGATACTAGGAATTCAGAAATTTTATTAAATAATAATAATGTAAATAGAATAATTTTAAAACTCTTTTGGATTAAAGGATTTAGATACAGTTGTAAGAACTGCCAGCAACATTAATCTTGACAATAAACATTGTTTTAAAACAAAGTTGAGAGATACATTGCTGATTCAAATAACAAAGAGGTTTGCTACATTATTGTTTTGCAACAAGCACAGATATTCACCAAAATTTTCTTGTACACCTATTGTACTAGATAAGACAGGTTAACACAGTTTAGATTGACAAACCATTTGGCCCTAAATCTGTTACATAATAATAAACAAAAAGACTGAAGTATAATCATGTTTGTCAGAAACATGATGCTTGTATTTTTTTAACTTATATTTAATTATCTTTTTTATGTTGAATGAAGTTATAGTTTTTTTGATTTAGGTTTGTAGCGGCGGGGGCTGCCTCATTCATGTTATTTTATTTTATTCCACTTTACTGAAAACTTGTCTTTACTGGTTGTAAAATATGCTTTAAAAAAATTAAATAGGAGTACTGGGGTTAGCATCCATTTGCAGACTGCAGGTGAAGAACTTTTAATGTGCTGGTGAGAGTTGGTAGACAGTTAGGATGGTGCATCATCATGACAGTAGACAGATAATTTATAGCATTGACTAATTTAGATATGAATATAAATAAATTATAGAGAATATTTCAGTCCTTTCATTGTACTTTTGTAAGCCAGTACTTGAAAGTTTCCCTTGGCCTACCTATTGAATCTTTTTGTGTATATATATATATATATAATTGATTTCTTGAGACTTTGGTTGCACACAGTTCAAGTTACAGGTTCATATTGCAATTGTAAGCAAGCAAGTTCATATGGTCATGCTTGGTGATTCAGAAATTTCCAAAAAGTTTACATAAACAAGCCTAGCTTTGTTCATTTATAGCCAATACAATGTCAGAATCCTAAAATTGCACCTGGTACTCTTTTTATCATAACTAGTAGTCACGATTTTAAAGTATTTTTGATCATAATTATTTGTAGTATTTTGCATTTTTTTTGTAACATATTCAATATTCATTTTCTATAACTATACATTTGCATAAATTTACTTGAATTATATGACATTTTTTAGCTGGGTATGTAAAATAATTTGTTGTTTTTTCCATGGTAATGTAGGAGAAACATCAGCATGGTCATCACAGCAATGTCTTTTCCCAGAGAAATTGTATCCAAAAGTCACAAGAGATCTTAATACTCCAGTTGCTTTAGAAATATTGATGACTACTTGCTGAAAATGTCATAACTGTTCTTCAGCTTTATACGATGAAGAAATTATGGCTGGCTGGGTCCCAGAGAATTCAAATTTAAATACAAAGTTAGTTTTTTAATGAATTTGTTTTTTATATTTTTATTTTTAGTTGTAATTGTAGTATTTATATTATTTGAATTTTACTACAGTCATGTTAATTTTTTTATACAATTATATATGCTACCTTTCCTGCAGAACTGTTTAACTTTTAAAGTCCATAAATGTAGAAAACTAGTTGACTTCCATTTTGATATTAATGGTAAAAATTCAAGCGTCAAATGTACATTTGATGGTTGGATTTTTTATAACCTAACCACTGAGGAATTCTGCATAACTTCAGTTACTGAATATGCAAACATATTCATTTTAATGTTTATAATTTTCCTAGTACTTGTCAGTTACCTGGAAGTCACGCTGTTTCTTGTTATATATTGTGGTTTTATCTGCATTATTATTTATTATTATTGATAATATAATCTTGGAAAATTAATATTTCATTAGAAATAATTGTTTTCCATTTAATTGCAATAACGTGATTTTGAATTGTTACCTGAAAACTTGTATTTTCTTGCTTTTGGTATTATTTGGTTTTGCTATATGTTGTCAGTAAGACGTGAAAGTTTGGGATTTACCAGCCACTGAGGAAGATACTATTCATTTTTGTATAATGCTGATTAGAAAGGAGTCAAAAGTATTTTATTATTTTGTGATTCAGAAAAGAGTTACAACTCTCATTATCGAGAGCTTTACCTACTACCATTAAGAAAAAAAAAAAAGAAGTGCAACACTAGTCTGCAAGTAAAGAATTATGTAAAAAATTATTTTACTCAGAGTAAAATTTTAAGATACTAAACCCATGTTGATAATATTGTCACACACCCTTGATCATTTCTAACAAACGAAAATGAGGAACTCCTGAATGAAATTACTCAAACACATAGTCAAAGTAAATTGCTAATGTAATGGAACCATAGAATTAGTATAAAAATGTGACTGTGACCAGAAAAAACAAAAAAGAAAAAGATTTTTTATGCCTCCTATTTATGGAGGGGTTTGAATTATTATCAGAAAATATCGTACTTACTTAAAGAGACATTAAATTATATGAAAGCGTTTATCTATTCTGAGTAAAATTTTCAGATACACGATTCATAAGGTCCATATCTCCCTGTTTAAACGATTGCGTCCAAAATAAATTGGTATCAGTGTCTCATATAAAGAAAAAATAATTTAAATTTTTATCTAAATCAGTTAATCCAGTCTGGAGATAAGGAAAAAACAGATTATGTAATTATCCTTATTAACCTTAATGATTTTGGAATGCTTTAGTACTAAAACTGTATATTTAAGTTAGAGAAGGTCCATGAAATCTTTGTAGCTGCAAAAACCCTGACATGCAAAATTAGACCTGCTTAACATACTTTTTTTTAATATATATTGTGTAGCTGTACAGTATAACTACATCCTGTAAATAAGTATATATATATATATATATATATATATGTAATTATTTATTTTAGGTATATAGTTATATTATACAGTTAAAAGAAATTTAAACCAACAAAACACAGTAAATAGATAAGTTAATATGGTAAGTTTAACTTAACTATCATTAAATATATATACAAGTTAAACTTACCATATTAACTTATCTATTTACTGTGTTTTGTTGGTTTAAATTTCTTTTCATATTAAATTTAATTAGCACAGTTAGTCAGTATGTTAATGAATTATTTGAACTTTCAAAAAATTATGAGTATATATATATAAAATTATTTAATTGAAAAACAATTACAGTTTTTTGGCAAGGCTTACAAGTAATTATCTCCTAAACCTGCCATCAACATTGCAGGAGAGTCAAATGATGAAATTATCACATTTGAACCTCCGAGACTCTATTTAATATTTATTTATATTGATGGCATAATTAGATGGGAAATTGACCCTAGTATTAAAATGACCAGTTGACATCCTATGAACACTTTTCTTTAATTGCACCATAGAACTAGAATATATATATATATATACAGCATTATGTAAGATGAAACAAATATAATAGGCATAATTTAGTAAATTAATTTCAGTTTTGTTTTTGTAATTAAGTTAAAATGCAGTTGGCTTTTATCATAAAACATTTGGATCGTTTCACGTTTTAGAAAACATAAGCTTTTGTTAGAAAAGTTACTAATTGATTATCTCCTTCGTACTGCTTATGAAATGTGTGTTCAGGTTAACCCAATATTAAAAAATCTGATAAATACAGAAAAAATTATTTCTTTTTTCACACCACACCTTAGTCTACTTTTTTTTGAAAAGTTTGAAATGATTGCCTGTCAAATATGGTAATAACAGTATTATGTAGTCAATGTTGGCAATATTGAAATGAAAAATTATTCAAATCTTTCATTTCAGTATAGTAATTTTTTGTTTAAAAAAATTTCACTTATTCAAAAAAATTCAAGTAATTCATAAAAAAACATGCAAATGTGTTATCAGAAGAATCTCTTCTACAAAGTAAAATAAAATGTTATAAGTAGTATATTTGGTAAAATAAGCAAATAAAAAATTAATAAGTCTTTATTACGATTGGAGTATAAAAAAACACTATAGATCATGTCACTATAAGATAAATTATAAATATAAACAAATTATGAAATAAAAAATAGATATATATTAAGTTCATTTTAATTATTTAAATATAATTACATAAAATAATGTTAAGATAAATATATTAAGTATTAAAAAACATTACTACAAAATCATTCAGAAGCCGCTATTGAAAATTATTTTGATCATATATTAATTACATATGTACACGTTGGACGAGCTACAAATAAATCTTTTTTTTTCAATTAGTATTATTTAAATAAACTCTGTGTAAAAATATTCAGGAATTGTGTGAGATAATGATTAAGTAGGAACTGAGATTGCTTGGTATGTACTTTGATAATTAGTGTCTGAAACCTAACACAACAGAGAAAAGCTGCTTCCATTTAAGTTATAAAAATGCCAGAGAGTTGCTAAAAGTCTTATTTGTGGGGAAAGAACTGCGACACAAAACAAATCGAAATTACCTCAGCATGAAGCATGACAAAATCCTGACCTACAAGCAGCATACTTCCTTGCCGCGCTGTCTCAATATTTTTACACCCTAAAAATTTCATAATTAGAAAAAAAATAACTAGATAATAATATGTTCAATTCAAATTAATACATTATTTAAGATAAGTAGATATGAATATTTGTTTTAGTAATGCGTGATGATAAAAGTTCCTAGCCGCGCTGTCTGGCCGGCGCCTGGTAACTTGCTAACGAAACGTTTTCGGACCTATGTTTATATGAACTTTTTATTTTTAGCCTCTAGAATGAGTTGTCAAAGTATTGCCTTATCCTCCTGAATCACGCTGTATATTGAGTTTGATTACGAATATAAACTTAAAAATTAGATGATATAAATAAATAAGTGAAAATCTCGTTATAAGCTCCTTTGTGTATGGTTGGCTGTTATAGTAACACGTACATTCATAGCTTAAGTGAAAAGTTATTCTCTTTAATATTTTATGTAATTATAAGTTTGTCAAGACATAATAAATTATAAAAATAAAAAAAATAAAACAGTTTAATATTAGACAACATGTAACGGATGGTCTGTTGTTAAAAAAAAAAAACTGATCGTGAATGAAACAGTTTGCGGACCAAATTTTACATGGAGTAATTTTTGATGACGCTTTGTTGTTTATAAGTAGAGGTTGTTGATGTATGTCGATGACGTCATTGCCGTGGCAATGACGTCAGAAAAACATGACTGTACAAAAAAACGTTACAAATCTAACCAGTCTTGCACTTATTGGCGGGAAATTGTCGGTAGAGTATTACTCAATACTACAGTGCCTCCACTTGTTAATGTATCCAGTTTACTTTTTAATGAGATATTATGATTAAAGAAAGTTTTATTTTTTCGTTAATATTATTACAATTTCTGAAATAAAAATTTGCAATTGCCTTATTCTTTGTTTGTACTACTCAAATTATTTATCAGGTTAAAAATGTTAGACTCGAGATTAAATTCATTTATTTTTACAAAATAAATTAATAAATTTAATAATAATAAATTAATTAATTTACAGTAATTATCTCTTAATAATGTATCCAAATAGTTCTAAATAGTAGCAGCAAAACAATATAAAAAAAATCAAATAAAACGAAACAAGTTAAATATTTGGTTATACTTTGGGTTATTTGACCATTAATTAACCAGAGAAGTAAAATACGTCCATCGTATATCAAATTTAACAGTACGTGATAAAAAGCAAATTGTATTTCTGTGTAAAAAGAAAGTTTTTAAACATGTAATTTTACATGTTTTAAGTCTGGTAACGAGAGTGAAGCATACTAGCAAGAAAAAAATTCGTATCGGTATCGTTATTAAAAATATACTGATTACTGAGGCTGCTGGGTTCAACTCCCAGATAATTTACCATTTGTTCACCGATATCAGTTCGTGTCGTTAATTATTTATAAATCAATATATACTTAGGAATAACACAAAAAAGCAACTAATTTTTGCTTGGAAAGGAAGCAAGATATAACATTTTAATAAATTTGTATGACTATATTTTTCAAATTTATCGCCTTTGGTAGTAGTTTTTATTTAAATTATATATATATAAAGGAGCGGAGCTACCAATAAAATTTTAACGAAGTTTATACAAAAAAATTTAGAACATTCTATCAGTTTTTATTTTTGTAATTGAAAAGGTTTTGCTATAACAAATTTGAATGAGAAAAAAATAAATTTATACAGAGTAATACATTTCAATATATATAATTAAAATTGTGCGCGCGTGTGTGATTATACAAATAAATAAATAATTTAATTAATATATTATTTATAAAGAGATAATAACGTTTACTTAAACTGAAAATTACTTCAAAATTATGTAAGACACCCGTTCGCTTCAGTTAACGTACAGACATTCTTATAGGGAGTTGTATTCATACAACAGTTCTAACATTTACTGATTAGCATCAGTAAATGGCAACATAGCGTCTGTCATAGCTGACAGACGCTATGTTGCCATTTAAACTTGATTTTTTCCCGCCTTGCCAGTGTACTCGCAACAGTTGGGTATCAGATAAATCGCTGCGTTGCATTTGTCTTATATCTTATTCAATTCATTTTCATAGAATAAATATTCCAACAAGCTAACCCCAGTAAGGAAATGAATAAAAAAAATTTTTTATTACTTATGGTAAAATTTTTATAATTTTTTTTCTTAATTTAATAACGAATCATTATATTATCATTTTACTGTTTTTTATAAAAAAATAAATATAAAAAAAATAAATAAATTTCCAACAATATTCAAAGTTGATGTTATATTTTCCATTTGCAATACGGTTGTACTACTTATTTGATATTTGTCGTTTATGTAGTATAGTATTAAAAACTTAAAAAATCATACTTAACTTTATAAGTTTTTACTTCCTTGTACGAAGTAAAGGAAGTATTGTGATCGCGAAAAATTTCGCTTTTCAGATTTCAACCAAAATATTCATTTTGACCATCCCTGAATCCATTTGACAGTTTCGGCGTGACCTCTGTACTTATGTATGTATCTCGCATTACTTAAAAACTATTAACCGTAGTATGTTGAAATTTTGGATTTAGGACTGTTGTAACATCTAGTTGTGCACTCCTCCTTTTTATTGCAATCGACTGAACCAAAAGTGTCCAAAAAAAGCCCACTATTTCTTAACTGCAGTAATAAGCCCTGATTGAGAGCTTTTCAACGATATATCATAAATGGTACTTATTTTCATTGGTTCCAGAGTTATAGCCAAGTAAAAGTTTAATGAAATATTTGGATTTTACAAGGAGAAGGCACATCGGTTTGAATCAGACTTCATCTCCTTTTTTTAACTTCTTTTATTTAAATATCTTGATTTATTAATTTATTAAACTCTCATTGTAAAAAAAACTTTTACTATGAATAATAATTCAGTAATAACCAAAAAGAAAAAAAATATCATGAATTTTTATGAAATAAAATTACATACTTTTTCATTTAAAAAAAAAACGTGTAAATATAATTTAATTTATTAACCTGTAATTGTAAAAAAATTACAATAAATAATAATTCAATAATATGATGAAAAAAAAATCAAAAAATTATTTATTAAAGAATTAGAAGATCGTATTTCACTTTCAAATGAAATAAGTTTATACCAAATGAAGCAAAAAATGTGTATATGTAATTTAATAGGCATACAAGGAAGTCATGTGGTGTCCCACATCAATTTTTTTTTTTTAATTATGACAGTGAGGTAGATAAATATTTTCGTACGTAAAAAATTAACGGGATTCGGATCCAGAACCTTTTGGATATAAATCAATTTTGTGATACATTTAATCTGTAAAGTAAAATGAAGTGTACATTGTTTTGTCAACCAGAACGGTAGTAATAAAAAAAAAAAAAAAAAAAAAAAAAAAACAAGAAAATTGTATCCTGTTACCATTCTAATACGTATTATGTGTTGACTGTTAATTGATTTAATTTCTAATGCAGTAAATTTTTTGTAAAAAAATACTCTTCCCGTACATTTTTTGGTTCAATGAAATCAAAAGAATGAATTCGTGATGTACAAAAAATTTCAAGTTTTAAGTCTGTTGCGTAATTAAAGAATAATGGAGGGCGCGCGCGCTCACACACACACACACACACAATGTTTTATTAACTTACTCGTATGTATTGTTAAACCAGTCAGAGTGACGTTGCATCTGAATTAACGTTCTTTTTGTATAGTAAAGAATTCTGGGTTCGATTTCCGGTTACGTTATCTTACATTATTATCAAAATTCATAACATGAAAAATTAAAAATCATAACCTAAATAAAATTGGGTGAATAGTAACTGACGTTTGTCGGCCTCCGTGGCGCGAGTGATAGTGTCTTAGCCTTTTGTCCGGAGGTCCCGGGTTCGAATCCCGGTTAGGCATGGCATTTTTTACACGCTACAAAATTATCATTTCATCTCATCTTGTGAAGCAAATACATAACGGATGGCCCGAGGAAAGGAACAAATATATATATACTTTGTATGTTGTTAATACGATTAAAATAAATTAAAAAAAAAAAAAGAAATGGTTATAAATATTCGTTTTATTTATTGAGAGATAGTTTTACAAATTATACTGCGCTATCGTAGACAAAACTGCTCGCCGACGCGCTGTCTACTACTCCAGTTGCTATGAGACGTACAACTGTTTCAAGGTTAAACTACACAACTGCCGTCTCGAACGCGCGGCTGCATAAAGCACGTTTAACAATAATAATAATTTACAAATGTTTAATACTGTCTAAAGTAAAGCCATTCGGTTTATTTCTTTTTCACACCCTCCGAGATTTTTATTCTACTTTTTATTTTTTTATCATTTTTATTTATTTATTTTATATTTTAAATACACGTATTGGTGTCGAAGCCGATAATATCAAACCTCATATCTCCAGTATATAAGTTTTTTTTTGTTTTTTTAATGGTTTTATAAATAAATTTAAATGTATGGAGACCAAATTGATTCTAAACTAAGTATTTTATAAATATTAAAAATGCGATTGTGTTTTGAAATGTGATTATGTTATGAGAGTCCAACCCAGGATCTTCAACTTAAGCTTTTTTTAATAATGATATCGGATATATATTACTAACTGAACTCAACCGGAAATCAAACACAAGACCGTTCAGCATATCTCACGATTTTTTTTAAATATTGTTTTTTAACATTAATGCGTAGTATTTTTAATAAAACTGTTCTGAAGGAAGATCAAGTCTATTCTTTAACGTTACTTAATATTTATTTTTACATTTAGTATGTGATTTTGTGCTGAAACCTAGAATCGAAATCGCGACTTTCAACTTGTCAGTCTTTTTTTAATAGGTAATATCAAAATAAGTATTTTTAAAACCAAGAATCGAACCCGCTTACTTCCAATTACACCAATCATTTTTCTTTCCTTTTTTAGGTTTTTTAATTAACTTAATTATAGACAAAACCTACATTAGAAAAATTGAACTCTGTGAGAATCAAATTGAGTCTAAATTTACGTACTTATTTTTTTTTTTTATAAGGATTATGCGTGCAATTTATAATAGAATCTTCAATTTATGGTTATTTTTTTAATGCGTAAAACTGATACAGATATTACACATATGGAGTGTTGTCCAAGCTGTAACCGAAGCCTAAAGATTAAATATAAAATTAATACAAAAAATTTAATCTTCTTTAAAAATAATTCCTAAATTCTTTTTTGAACAGAGGAAAGTTAAGAAGTTTAACGATAATAACTGAAAAATATATAACACTTCAACTCGACGAGTACAAAACCTGGCTTACTCGCAGAAATGAATTTACTATTTTAATTCAATAATTTATTATATTAGGTTGGAGGTTGTGTGTGGAAGTATGGTATTGACATTTTCAAGTGAATTAAAATTTCAAGCCTGACCGGTATACGAAACCGGGATCTTTCGGATTAAAGGGAAGATATTACTACTCCACCTCGGCGATTGGCGAGGTGATTAGTTGATACGTGCTGAAGTATTAATTACATTAACTTATAAACTTAAAAGAATTGTAATAAAAAGAACAAAGATAGAAGATAAAAAGTATAAACTTCTATAGGATGTGATTTTTAGTGAAGATCTAACAAAATAATTAAATAATTTTTTTTTTAATAAACAGTAACAGTACAAGGTGAAAAGATAAAGATGCTACGATTTGCTGACAATATAGTAATTCTAGCCGAGAGTAAAAAGGATTTAGAAGAAACAATGAACGGCATAGATGAAGTCCTACGCAAGAACTATCGCATGAAAATAAACAAGAACAAAACAAAAGTAATGAAATGTTGTACAAATAACAAAGATGGACCGCTGAATGTGAAAATAGGAGGAGAAAAGATTATGGAGGTAGAAGAATTTTGTTATTTGGGAAGTAGAATTACTAAAGATGGACGAAGCAGGCGCGATATAAAATGCCGAATAGCACAAGCTAAACGAGCCTTCAGTAAGAAATATAATTTGTTTTTATCAAAAATTAATTTAAATGTCAGTAAAAGATTTTTGAAAGTATATGCTTGGAGCGTCGCTTTATATGGAAGTGAAACTTGGACGATCAGAGTATTTGAGAAGAAAAGATTAGAAGCTTTTGAAAATGCGGTGCTATAGGAGAATGTTAAAAATCAGACGGGTGGATAAAGTGACATATGAAGAGGTATTGCGGCAAATAGATGAAGAAAGAAGCGTTTGGAAAAATATAGTTCAAAGAAGAGACAAATTTATAGGCCACATACTAAGGCATCCTGGAATAGTCGCTTTAATATTGGAAGGACAGGTAGAAGGGAAAAATTGTGTAGGCAGGCCACGTTTGGAATATGTAAAACAAATTGTTAGGGATGTAGGATGTAGAGGGTATACCGAAATGAAATGACTAGCACTAGATAGGGAATCTTGGAGAGCTGCATCAAACCAGTCAAATGATGAAGACAAAAAAAAATTCAAAAGAAAATATAGATTTCTCTTTTAATACAGTTTCTAAAATACATTTCCTGTTTCAGTAATAATAATTATTAAAGTATTCAATACATAAAACAGTAAAATTAAGATAGTTCCTGTGAGATGTTCATTGTACTAAGAAATTTGTACTTATTTTCAGTAGGCCACTAATGGTAGCGAAGCGCAACAAAGAACAAATACATATAAATTATATTTACTATTTATACAAATAATGTATATAGATTTAATATAAAAATTAGGCATTCCTATAAAATTATTTAAAACATTAGTCATTTTATAAATTTTACCTTTATAAAATTATTTTAGTTCATTTATAAAACTGATGAATTAATTTTATAAAAAATTTCGCGATATTGATGTATCAACATCAAAGAAAAAAAAAATTAAAACACCCTTCTTATTTTGAATAAAAAAAATTTGTAAACTGGAAGATTATTAAATAACTAGAATAGATTTTAAATTTAAAAATATCAATAAAACACGAGATTTCATCTAAAAAAAGTGCATCATATAAATTGTAGCAAGGTACTTTTAAAAATCATGTTGAAATTTTAATTTAGTTTTCATTAAACTATAAATGAAAAAAAAAGAAATGATTAATTTTAAACCGATATATTAAAAAAAAAAAGTTGTATACAATAAATTAAATCAAATGTTCATAAATTTAAAATAATGTCCTAAACTGTGTGGATTTCCTTTCTAGAAAATTCTTCAGTTACCATACAAACGATATGCATAATAGTAACCGATTTTGATGAGACTGAGAAATGTCTCTTAATTGGCACGACATTAGAAGTTTTACAAACAACTTTATTACTTTTCTTTGTTTTTGACTGATCGACGATATTAAGAGTTTACTCGCTGTATTTTATGTTCTCTAAGACGGAAAAGATATTATTATTTCATCAATTAATATAATGAAAATTGGTAAATATAAAATTAATTTGGTTATAAATTATTTTATTTTTTTTTTAATTTAAATTAAATACCTTAGAATAAATAATTCATAAAATCATTTTATTAAAACATTTGAAGTGAAGAAATTCGAAAAATTCAAATTAGCTTAGTATGTGGTTTTAGCAGTCAACTACTGATTTCCGTTGAAACAGGAAGTTAAATCCGTGCGTAAATATTTACTTGATTTACTGATAATCTATTTTTATTGTAATCGTACAGTTTTTAGGTAAGATAATATTTAAGTTTATTATTTTATTTATTAATATTATTTAACTACGTATGTTTCGTAAAAATCATGTTTGTAACTTTCACGTAGGTTAACAATAAATTTTAATCTATTGTAAGTTTAATATTGGATAAATTTATATTCTCTGAGAAAATAAAAATATAAATTACAACTGTAAGTAAAAGAAATACTAAAGTTTATAAATATTTTTTAAGGTGGATTATCTACGTATTACAGTTTAATTATCATATAATTAAAACACTCAGGCAATTTAATAACCTAATAAAACGATTACGAAAGTTCTTGTTATAACAGACACCTTTTTATTTTAAGATAATTAAATCATTACGTTAGTTAGAAGTTTGTGTGTGGGAATATGGGTTGGAAATTTGTAGTTTGTAAAATAAATACTATGCCTAAATGATTTTCGATCCTGGATCTTCTAGGTGAAAGGCTGAGTTTTTACTACTCTACCATAAATATCAGCGAAGCGATAATCCTACTTAAAAAAAAAAAAAACGATTAGAAGTGTAGATTATGTTTGTTTAAAATAATTATCAGTTAAAAATACGTAAAAGTAAACAATTTAATTAAACGCTTACCGTATTGTAAATGTGATGAGTTTTACCAAACATTAGTATGATTATTTAAAAATAATATTATTTCTGAATTGCTCTTGATTAAACTGAACTAAAATAGAAACACAATTATGTTATTTTTAAATACAACTATTTAGTAGAAAATAATATTTTCCCTTACAATAAAACCACAATTGTTATTTGTGCTTGAAATATAAAAAATAATTTATATGTATACGTGTACTAGGGGTAAACTAACTTTTAAAATAATATAAAACAAGTGTTGATTTATTTCTTCATCGCAAAGCTGAACAATTGCTACTGTAAAACAGTTAAAAAGATTAAACGTGTGTCCAGTTTAGTCACGTCTTTCTATACCCCGCTTATTTTTTTCTCATTTTACTCCCTCGCTCCTTTCAGTATGTTTTTTTTTTTTTTATTATAAGCTATAGTGTGTGTATCTTATTTCATGTAGCACGTACTCATTTTTGTCCTTGAAAATTGACTAAACAGCATTTTTTGTTTTAAATATTACCATCAAAACAACACAGAGTTTAACTTTATTCTTGACCATATCATCAGACATGTTTTTTATGTACTTATAAAAATAGAATTACCAACTATACTACCAGCCTTTCTTTTTTTGTTTTTATCCCTCACACACACACACACACACACACACACACACACACACACACACACACACACACACACACACACACACACACACATATATATATATATATATATATATATATGTGTGAGGGATAAAAAAATATATATATATACACACACAGAGAGAGAGAGAGAGAGAGAGCGCAAAAGATCAAAAGACTTTGCTTTAAAGGAGACACAGAAGCGACTAATGGTTATAAATAACTGGTAATCTATTCGATAGTTTACAATAGTAAATGAATATAATTTTATGCTACAGTTTTTTTTTGTCTTCAGTCATTTGACTGGTTTGATGCAGCTCTCCAAGATTCCCTATCTAGTGCTAGTCGTTTCATTTCGGTATACCCCCTACATCCTACATCCCTAACAATTTGTTTTACATATTCCAAACGTGGCCTTCAATCGACAAAACCATTTGTCGATCAACGCTCTCGCCTTTTAATTATGAGCAATGAAATTTTGAAAAACGGAAAAATCGCGATAGAAATAAAACGAGTTAAAATTCCCCCGTAGTAACTTTTTTATTACGTTTTACCTTCAGAATTACATCCAGTGACAAACATTATTCGCTAACTAATTAATTAGATTCGCCTAATTAAGGTCATATTTTATTTAGGCACATTTGTTAACGATTAAAAAATAACATTTGAATAACATTAAAATCTGGAGTTAAGCTTCCCTCATCGCCCCTAACATATGGAAAAAACATCAATCGGTAGGTAAAGATTTTCAAATAAAAATACAAATTCGTTTAACTATCAGAAGAATAAAATACATATGCATACACAAACATGCGCGGGCGCACGCAAACTCACACAAAAATACAAACAAAAATCAACAATAATTTGATGTTTATAAAGGATTAGGACACACACACAGAGAGAGAAAGAAAGAAAGAATGAAGAAGAGAGAGTGTGAGAGAGAGTGACCGAGCGAGAGAGGGGTTTTAAACAAATTATTCAATACTACTTTTTAAAATATAATACAAAAACGTAATATTTTACATTCTATATTAACTATATAATTAAAAAACGAAACATAGGTGACCACTTAAAAATTAAATATATACGTATTTTAATTAAAATCCTTATGTTTTAATAATTATGTATTAGGTAGAACAAATAAAATATGTAAAAAAAATAGGATGTAGAGGGCATACTGAAATGAAACGACTAGCACTAGATAGGGAATCTTGGAGAGCTGCATCAAACCAGTCAAATGACTGAAGACAAAAAAAAAAAACTTTTTGTTAGATTAATAAAAAATAAATCTCTCTTTGTGTGTGTGTGTGCGCGCGCGCGCGCGCGTAAAGTAGTAATCGGATACGATAGATAAATTTAGAAATAATGAAATCATATCATTACATCCTTATGTACCACTCGTTAATCTTTTCTATAATCTATAATAATTTGTAGTTTTCTTTAAAATAATTAGCTATTGAAGAAGTTACAATCTAATTGTGGAAAATTCTTCACATACTAATCTGGAATCGAACCTTTGGTATGTTATGTAGCAAGGAAGTACGCTTTCTGTGACACGGTCGCGGCGACATTACATTTTTATTGTTAATTATAATATTCGATTTTTTAAATTTCTGCTTTAAATTAAAATAAAACAATGTTTAGTAAAAAAGAAAAATTATAAAAGCACGCACGCGAATGTACTTTTATATATGTGTGCAATAATCTCGTTTACGTGCGTGGTTATAATTAATCGAATATTAGGTAAAATTAAATAATTGAAAGCCTCCAAATCATTACTCGTTTATGTACCGTTAGCCATGTTCTTTAGCTAACAGATACAAGTGAATTTAAAAAATTGCTTTCATTTATTCATTAGTCTAGTCTTTTTTTAATAAAAAAAAAGTAAAAAAAATGAAAAAGAAATTAGAACAAACATTTTGGCTAAATTTTTGTCGAAAAAAAATTAATAATAAATCTGACCATGTAACATAAAAACTGACCGTTTTGATCTACAGAACATATCAATGTAAATTTCAAGAAAAGTGAGAAAATATTTGTAAAGTATTTCATTTGAATAACAAAGGCAATTTATTAATTACCAAAGTAGACACTAGATGTAGACACAGGCAAACGGTTTTGTTGTTAAACAGAAATCTAAATTTTTAAAACAAAAAACAGAACTTCAATAATTAACTTCCACCATAATTAATTTAGTCTACAAAAGATTCAGCAAAACCCCTCTTATAGTGTATCGGTACTTACTTGAAAGCAAATTATTTTAGTTACATATTTTTATAAAGTAATCTGTACTTAATTTTAATTAAAATAACAAGAATAAAAATATATTTGGCTAACCTAAAAATAATCTTTTTTGCCAAAATAAAATGTTTAGTTCATTAAACTCCCAAATTCCTCCAATATTTTAACCAATATAATCACATTATTTAATTGTGTACTAATTTCTTATTACAAAATATTATAATTTGAAAGAACTTACCTCATTTACACGTAGAATTATTTTCTATACGGTTGTCAGATTCACGTAAAATATATTTAAATATACTGAATTCTCTAAATACAAATAATCAAATAAACAAAATTTGATAGCGGTTTTAAAAACACAACTACAAATCGTGAAGAAATAAACTTTATTTACTGTATGACAACGTTAATCTTTAATAACACTTTTAATATATTAATCACTTTTAATAGGTTAATATCAGAAAGAAAATGTTAGATAATATTATTATGTAAGATTTTTTGATTTTTTTACATCGCTGAATATAATGGAAACAGCTAATAATATTATAATCAATTATAATTTTTCATCAACGTAACACACATTTTGATCTACGTAGTTGTTTTGATGAATTTCGAGCGAACCAAGGAGAGAACGTGAGAGTCAAATGCATTCACATTTTCTCTGCTCTCTCTCTCCCCCCTCTCACAGTCAACATACGTACAAACTAACCGCAGTAGTAATATTTTTCCTTCCTTCTATTGTTCAGAAGCCATCTTTTTTTTATATTGTTAGGTTATTTTTACTTTTAATAAATTGAATCTCGTGTATTAAAAGTGATTAAATACGATGACTGAAGTTTCGAATTTTTTTTAAAAATATTTTTTGTCCAGATAAATTTTTTTTTGTGTCTAGTGACAGAGCTTGGGTTATTAATCCTAGGATATCATATTCGAATCCTAATCAGACTCGTTAAAACTGTACGAACCACTGTTTTACAGTGTAAAATTTATTATGATGTTTGGTCATCATTACTTTCAACGACAGTGTAATATATGTCTATAATGTCAGTTTAAACTTCAAAATCATCAGTTAAAAGTTCTGATCACTTTTAAATTGATAACGATGTTTTGAAGAAAAAAAATCGGGCATCATTACTTTCAGCGAAATCGTTATGATAGGTGATAAAGGTTGTAAATTGATTTTTTTTTATGATAGCTAATGACGTTATCTTATATATATTATACATAAGAAAGGGTATATCTTATATTAAATAATGATTTCTAAAAAAAGGGCGTATCTCAAAAATGGTCCACACAGACGATTTTTAACGAAATTTTGAAAGGCTTACTCGAAAGTGTGTTTTCCAACTTCCTGGAACGATAGCCGGCAGTTTGATGTGTCTAGGTCCAACCGTTCTCTACATACTAGCATTAGAAATTAATAAAAATGACATAAAATTAATTATATTAGAAAAATATTACTTATATAAATAACAAACAAAATTTCAATTTGATAAACCATCTGACAGTATTTAAAGAATACGGTCTTATAAAAACCAATGAAGCAGCACTCATGTAATACATTAATATGCAATTTTCATTATAACATTATAGTAATGTAACAGACATTTCACCATTTTTAATATCTTTATTTAATATGCAGTTCAATTAAATGGATTCATCATGACTGAGGATATGGAATCCTGTAATAGTACTTTGATGATAGAATTATGGTAAAATGTTTACGTGATTTTTATATTAATAGAATTTAATTTATATTTAATTTAATATACAGAGTTTGTAAAACAAAATTCTGTAACTTTCTTTGAAATTTTTCACATTTGATTAACAAATGAGAAAAATTTATCGGTTAAAAAAAAGTTTTAGAAAATTCATTATCTAGGAATTTCCACAACGGTTTTATGTTATCTTTTACATCTCCATCTGGTATCAGGTTACCTTATTCTGGATACCTTAATTATATTCAATTAGCTGCACCTTTACATAATATTCTACAAAGTAAAAACAAAATAAAAATTAGTAATAGGGATTATTAGTAATAATAATCTCTCTCTCTCTCTCTCTCTCTCTCCCTCTCCCTCTCCCTCTCCCTCTCGCTCTCGCTCTCGCTCTCTCTCCCTCTCGCTCTCTCTCTCTCTCTCTCTCTCTCTCTCCCTCTCTCTCTCACTCCCTCTCTCTCTCTCTCTCCCCCTCTCCCTCTCCCTCCCTCTCCATCTCCCTCTCGCTCTCCCTCTCGCTCTCTCTCTCTCTCCCTCTCTCTCTCACTCTCTCTCTCTCTCTCTCTCTCACTCTCTCTCTCTCTCTCCCCCCCCTCTCTCTCTCTCTCTCTCTCTCTCTCTCTCTCTCTCTCTCTCTCTCTCTCTCTCTCTCTCTCTCTCTCTCTCTCTCTCTCTCTCTCTCTCTCTCTTTGTCATGAGTTTACAACATATGAGTAATGTTTAGCATAATTTCTTAACCCCGATAGTTATTTTCAACCCCTGACGTAGGAGTTGAAATGGTAAAAATGTGATTTGCTTGAGAATTCATAACGTCATTGGTATTGAACCTATAACAGCAAAAATAGTGTCATTAAAAGGCCTAACTTAGTTTTATGAATTCTAGGAATAGATTAAAATTATACAGTTTTCTCTCTCAAAAACGTTATTTGGTTCTATCATATCGTAGATGAATAAATTTTCAACATTTGGAAAAAATTATTATGTTTGTACATACTGTAGAACAACAGATCATAAAAGCATGGAAAAAATAAATATGTGGAAAACAACAAAATAAAATTAACTGAACAGTATTTAAACACTAAAGTTCTCTCTGGATCAGAACTGCCCTACTCCATTTGTTACATCTTCCTGCTCTCGTTATGATGTTTCACATCAAAACTTTTTTTTTTTTTAATGTGTTCCACTTTATGTTTCAGAGGTATATATACTTACACCAGAAAACATAAAATGTGTTTACATAAAGCCATAATTATGTATAACAGCCGTACATAACAAATGCGTACGAATAAATAAAAAATAAGATGCTAACAGTATTACTATTTTCCAGTGATTCCTGTACTTCTTTGCTGTGAGTCTAACTTCTGCTCAGCACCATTACTGGTAATGGCTGTCCAGGGACAGCAGCAGGTCGGTTGAGGGTCAGCCATTGTAGGGATCCTAAGTAATATCCTGATTGCAGTAGCTTAGCTTTCTATCTTGTCAACAGGGCATCTGGGGATTTTGATCCAGGTTAGGAGGTTGGATGGCTGTGTAAATTGCCAGCCCACACTGCTTTAATGGTACTGGCCCCAAGAATTATGGAATTAAAAATTAATTAATTAACTAATTTTATTTAATTATTTAATTAAAAATCGTAGGCAGTTATGATTTTTTAATATAATACACATATTACTATTTTTATTCACTTAATTTATTGTATAATATTTAGAAAATTGTTTTTAATTCTCATTTTGCAAGGTTTACATTAATACAAAACATGAGAATTTTTATTAACGAATTTCAATAAATATTAGTTGCACATACAAGTTGGAAATTGAAGATGATAGGCCTACTGTATCATTAGTTCAAAGTTACATTTTTAGGAATGTTCTTTATATTTCTTATTTACTGGTGCTACAGCGAAAAGATGGAATGGAATGCAAAGTTGGCAGGAGTCTATTACTCCCTACTTTATCGCAGAACCTGGACAGAGTCCCTTGCTGCTGGATGTTTCTAATCGGGCTTGTTTTTTTTTAAAGGGTTAATTTTTAATCTCGGATCTAATTTTTCAATTTTTGTCTATTATTATTTTAGTGAGTTTAAGACGGATTTAATTGCATTCCAATCCGTTGTTGAACCAGCGTTATCCAACCCATTTTATGGGCCGACCGCGGAAGGCTAGGCTTATAAAGCCTGTACTCCCGACGTAATTCCCCTTCAGACCGTCCACTGAAGTCCTTTCGGTGCTAACTCTTTAATAGGCTAGCAGGAATACGCCACAACGGGGCACTAGCTATAAGGAGGGAGCAATGCGTCCCCTTTTCCGGAGGAGTCGCAATTGCTGGGTTATTTTGTCTGATTGTAAGTTTTGAAATAGGAGAGGTTGTGTAGAAGCTCTTCATCCGCTTCTGGTATGGCTGCCCTTCAGGACGCATCTCTGCTGGGCTCTGTTCCGGACTCCAGTCCGTGATGTTGAGGCGAGTGGTTGGTCTTCCTTCTTCTTCATCTTCTCCCGAAGACCTCTTCGTTCTTCTTTGGCCTGCACTTTCCAGAATTGGTAGTAACCGAAGTTACATACCATTAACCTTGTAATTCCCGAAGGGCTGAACGGGGGAAAGTGCAGGTTTCTTCGTTCTTCTGTGCTGTCAGTGGCTGCTGGGCAGGTCGCTGCTGGGCAGGTGGCTGCTGGGCTTGTGACTGCTGGGCTGATGGCTGCTGGGCTCGTTCCCTCTTTCTTCTTTCTTGAAAGGAAAGGAAGGTAATAGGGAACTTACAAATGGTGATACCTATTCGCGATCGCGGTTTTGGGGCGGCGATTTTTGTGGAAGAAGTAAACAGTAATTATTCACTCCACGTAATTATTAACCTTCAGACACACGTGTGTCTGAGAAGGGGTTGGGGGGACCGCGTGGCCGCAGTGAAGAAACCATTTGTTTTTTTGTGGTGGCTGTTGTATCTGCAACAAAAGAAGCAGAACACACACGAGAAAAAAAAAAAAAAAAAAATTAAATTTAGACCGCGTTTTTGTTGTATGCGCGACTTACCGTATTTGAAGTCTTCAAATTATATAACTCGCGAAAAACTATTTACTCGCGACCCCGGAAACGCGTCTGACGCACTATTCCGTTTATGGCTCATGCGATATGGAGGCCCCTAAGCCTGGTTTGTCGATTTTCGGCTACCGCACCGCACCATCACGGTGGTTCGTCCAGTACGGCGTGAGGCCGCTTCCTTACAACTGTCGGAGTTGGGTCCTCTCTGCAGATGTCCCGAAGATGACTGTGTTCGGACACAGCCGCTCTCCCGAACAGTCTGCGCGCCTGCGCCACCCCCACCTCGGACACGGATTGAAATCTCGCATCAGATCGGAGAGTGGCGTTCCTGACGAACCACGGAGCTCCAAAGATCGTCCGCAACGCGATGTTTTGGACGGCCTCGATCTTCTTTTGAAGCGAGGAGCTCAACACTGCCCCCCATGCCGGGTAAGCATATGTTAGAATCGGCAGTACGTACAGCCGAAAAATGAGGAGCTTAGTTGCCAGTGGGTACGGGCTGGCACTGTTCAGCACTGGGTATAGCGAGGCTCTGGCGGTCTTAGCCCTCCGGGTCGCATAATTGACATGTTCGTCGAAGGTAAGCCGCCTGTCCAACACCACCCCCAGGTACTTAACTGTTTTCTCAAAAGGGATTTTCTCCCCTGAGATTTCCAGCTCTCTGGTCGGTTTTCGTGTCTTGCATGTGAACATCACGGCCACCGATTTTTCACCGTTGACCCTGATTCTCCACATGTCGAGCCACGGTTCCACTAAGTCCAGCTACCTTTGGAGCCTCCGGACCGCGTAATCCACATTTGCGGATTCGTAGAAATATGCCGTGTCGTCTGCGTAAAGGGCCGTTTTGACCCCTTCCGACAGCGGCATATCGTTCACGTACAAAGTGTACAAGAACGGGGAAAGTACTGCTCCTTGGGGAACCCCAGCGGCTATTTCTCTGGTAGAGGAAATCGTTTCCCCTACGCGCACGACAAAATGTCGGTCTAGCAGATATGACCGCATCAGTCTGACATAGCGGTAGGGGATCGCCGATCGCGCTAGCTTATAAAGCAGCCCGCTATGCCAAACTTTGTCAAAGGCCTTGGCCACATCCAGAAAAACGGCTGCAGTCACCCGTTTCCTGTTCAGGCCTCCGACAAGGTCGTCTGTTATTTTTACCAGTTGGAGGGTGGTTGAGTGACCCTCCCTGAACCCAAATTGCTCGGGCCGCACTTCTCCCTCCATGTATCGCCTCAGTTTTTCGAGAAAAATCCTCTCGAACAACTTAGACAATACCGGTAACAGGGAGATTGGCCTATAATTCCGTGGGAAAAGTAAACTTTTCCCCGGTTTGGGTAAACATACGACTTTGGCCGTTTTCCAACAATTCGGGAAATATCCAACGTACAAAATGGACGTGAATATCACCGAAATTGCTGTAATCACGGAGGCCGGTATGTTCCGGAATGCACGGGCGCTGATCCCGTCGACACCCGGGGCCTTGTCGGGGCTTGTGGCCTTAATGGCTGCGGAAACTTCCGCTTCAGTGACTTGGTCAATCTCTAGAGGGGCGTCCTCCACCTGTGAGAAATAATCTACAAGAAAGGATTCCACCTCGGTTGTGTGCACGTCGTTCAGGGAGGGAGGGGGGTTTGGAGTGAACTGCTCCTCCAAGGTATCGGCGAATACCTCGGCCCTCTCCGCCTCCGAGTATGCAAGAAAACCTCGCTGCCCCACAACCGGATGGCGAGGCTTCTTCCCTTCTCGCAGTCTCCTGTTCAACCTGAACACCGAGGAGATGTCGTCAGAGACCGAGGCGAGGTATTCGTTCCACGAATCCTCTCGATGGCTTGTCAGCAGTTGTTTTACCCTGTCCGTTTGATTATAAAAGGCCCGCTTATCAGCGGGGGACAGGGTGATTCGATATCTCCTCCTCAGTCGTCGTTTCTCCGTTATGGCTTCGGAGATATGAGGAGGGAGGTCGTTTCGAACAACTGCTCGAGTTTTGGCCGATGAGCTGCCTGCCAGGGCCTCGGTCATTGACGACGTGACGCGCCCGACAGTGTCGTCGATTTCCTCCGGGGTGTTCAGGAGCTCAGGATTTACCGGCCTGTAGTCCCGCTGGAGGGTCTCGTAGAACCTTTTCCAGTTGACTGACCTTCGGGGTATAGGCGGGGGATCTCGGCCACCCCCTGCCTGACCTAGTTCCAACAGGACAGGGGAATGGTCCGAGCTGAGCTCTTCTATCGTTTCAATCATGAATGGGAGGGTACCCCCCCTTCATGACTGCGATATCCAGCACGTCAGGCCTAGATCTGCCTGAGCGATGCACGAACGTGGGCACCTCAGGGCCTACGACGACCAAGCGGCGGGCTCTCGCCCTTTCGTACAGCAATCTGCCATTCGGATTTGTCAGAATGCTGTTCCATGACACGTGTTTGGCATTGAGGTCGCCCATGAGTATCACGGGCCCATCCCAATTTTCCAGCACGGCATCCAGATCTGCGCCGGTTACCGCGTCGTTCGGCTTGCTATAAGCCGAAACCAGCCGATACACCGTGCCCAGATGCTCCACATGCACACACGTTTGCTCCATCACGTTTGTATGAAGAACAACGCGCGTATGCATGTGGCGTCTGTGGACTAAAACCGCAGTTCCACCAGAGGTGCGAGATCCGGGTCGAACTGGCCTATCCGTCCTATATGTAAAATAGTTCCGAAGGGTCAGTTGCTTGTTTGGGTTCAAGCACGTCTCAGACAACAGTATCACGTCTATCAGTAGATCCTCGGCCAGACGGCATAGTTCCTCCGTCCGGCCTACTACTGAGTTGGCGTTCCACTGCAAGAGTCTGAGGGTGGGCCTAACCATACCTGGACAGTACAGCCATGAGGCACTCTATTAAGGACTGAATACAGTCCTTGAGAGATTTTGCCTGGAGCAGGCGTGGCAAAACCATCATGATATGTGGCAGGATATCCTTCACTGTCATCTGCGACAGGAACTCCATGCCAGTGGTCTCCAACGGGGTAGCCGGTTTCGGATTGCCGCTGGAGGTGCCTTTTGGCGCGGCCGCCCTTTTGGTGGGGCGCGGGGCCACAGGGGCCGCGGTGTTTTTAACAGCCTGCTTGGCCTTCCCAGCCGGAGCAGGCTTTGCCTTTCCCGTCGAGGAAGGCTTGGCCTTCTTCGCCGGGGCCGGCTTTGTCGCCGCCTTTTGTTTCACCACCTTCTTGGTGGTCGCCGCCGGTTTTGGCTTGGCGGGTGTTGGGGAGGGTACCTCCCCTTTTTTCACTACCGCCTTGGCCACAGGTGCCGGCACCTCCGGTTTGGGGGCTGATTTTCCCCCACCGGCAACACGGGCCCAGCTGCGGCCGTCAACAGTCGCGGGCTTTTTAATGCCCTTGACCTTATTGACTTGCTCCTTATAATAGGGGCAACCCCGGTAATTAGCCGGATGAGGCCCCTTGCAGTTAACGCATGAGGCTGGTTCCTCACGCGGCTTAACGCATGTGGCAGTGTCGTGGTCCCCACCACACTTGACACATTGCTGGGCCCTCTGGCAGTAATTGGACGAGTGTCCAAATTTTTGGCATCTGTGGCACTGGGGTGGCCCCCCTCGTGACACAAACGCAGTCACTGCGACCTTGCAGTAAAAAATACTGCCAAGGTCATAAATGGTCCGGGCCGAAGGGGTCCTCTTAAGGGCCACTAGGCAGGTCGGGGTTTCCCGACCGTCCCTTGTGAGGAGCTTCTTAACCGAAACCACCTCATAGCCAAGGGAGGTCAGTTCCTCCGGGGCAGCCCCATAGGGGATTCCCCGTATAACCACCTTCAGCTCCCTGTCCTTCGGGAGCTGAAAGGAGTGAAAGGCGATTCCCTTCGAGTGCAGAAAACTCTGCACCGCCCGGTAATCCGCCTCGCTGCCCAGCTGCAGCCTTATCGAGAGCCCGGTGCTTTTAGCCACCAGGCGCCCCCCGATCCGCGACTTAATGTCGCGCGCTAATGCTGGCCACTCCTTCGGGCAGTCCAGCATTATTGGCGGGATTTTCTCCCGCCTGACGGTAGCAGGCTGTGATGGGGCCCCATCATCAGCCTGCGGGTTGGCGGCTGCTGCAGCCCGCTACGGGCTCCGTCTCCATAGGAGGCGCGGAGTCCCGGCGTTTCTGGCGCTTCCTAGCGCCAGACCCGCTTTCCTCTCCACCGACGGACAGTTCCGGGGTGGGAGAACGGGGTGGGGCAGGCCTTACTTTTCCTTCCATTGAGGAAAAATAAAGAATAAAATTTAAAAATTAAAATTAAACTTAATTAAACACTTCTTAATGTACACTTGCTGCAAAATAAAATCACTGACAAGAAAAATCAAAACAAGATATAACCTGTAGACCTAAATAGGTACAGATTATATCAAACAATTTAAAATAAAATTATTTTAAAATCAGCACAATAGTCCTATAATAATAGGCTATTAACTTAATGTGTTCGTAATGACTACAAGAGTTCACTTTTTGCGTAAAATAGAATGTCGATTAACCAATAAAACTTCATAACAAATTCTGTAGAGAATTTTATTCTGAGAAAATTTATGTAAGCAATCGATAAAATTCAAATACTAGTTTGAGAAATTTATCAGTTAAAAGCAAAACAAAAAGATTCAGCTAATACAGAAAAATCAGAATGCCTATTTAATACAGGTGTTTTATGTATAAATCAACTGATGTGGAAGGAAAAAATCGATTGATTTCAAAAGGGAAATGTTAGTTGATTTCAACTAGTTGGCGTTAATGACTAAATGAATTTGAAGTTTAATTTTAATATGATCATGTTTTTTCATACAGTATATATGTCTTGTAGAACATTAGGGCTGTTTAAATTGTGATTATTTTTATCTGAATTCAATTTGTGTTGTAAAAAACTAAAATTTAGTTGTGTTTCATTTAATGACTTAGATCGATAATACAAATACAATTTACAAATATGGATTCTTCTATGGAAATGCGCTATAGCTTCAGTCGCATAATATTGACATAAGTATCCTAAAAGCAGTGTTTACGTGAGGCGTTGAAGTATTTACTTAACACAGTTGAAGTATTTAAAAATTTATACAAGATTGTATTTCTTCTAATGATAATATTTCATCTCCTCATATACTTGAACATGAATGAAATTGGAATTGTTCTTCCAAATACTGTAACAAGTCTGTGAGGAATGTGTAGGCAGTTTCATATTCTTAATTGATTTTCAGTACTAGAATATTTCACAAATGATTTTCAGAAAATGGGTATGCTGTGTTTAATAGATATTCGTGTAATTAGTTCATTCATATTAAAATCTTCTTACAGAACAAATTACATAGAATTTTTATAGATGCATTTTTCTTTACTAGAAAATGTTCCTCCTGTCAAACAAACGGACATGTATTTTCAACGTAACAAACCCACATTCTACTCATCTTGTACCACAATTTTTAAATGAGTATTTTGTTGGAAAATGGATCGGCCTTGGAGGACCTATTGATCAGAACAGTGATAGAAAAAAAAACTTTTTTAATGTTTCTCTAAGTGTGATACCATTTCTTGAATTGCTTACTTGCGTATATTACAGATCTGAAAATACAATTTTTCTATCGCCCTTAGTTTTTTAAATAAATTACGCTTCAAAAAAAAATTAAGGGAAAATATAGTTAAAATCTGTAAAATTTATAATTTTGCATGGCCATAGGATGATTTTGCTGATGCTTTTCTTTTGTAAATAGCCTTAGGCACATCCCAAATTAATGTCCAACAGTAATCGGCTAGCATGATGGTATTTCATTTCCCTTTATAGCGGCTTTCCATCATTGAAATGTCTTTTTGGAAATGTTCAACGTGTTTGTCACTTATGTCTTCGAGGTTGCCCGCGAAAAAATCTGGATGTGAGTGGAGGAAATGTATTTTCAAAGACATATTACATCTTTATGAAATAGGAAGTTGGTTAACAATATCGTGTTAATTGCCAAATTTTTGTTTGCCGAGAAAAGTTTTGCAAACGTCTTTAAATGAAGCCCAAGCTGCACTTTCGACATTATTTAACATTGAGTTAAACACATCATCTTTGACCAACTTTCTTAGTTGAGCACCATCAAATATATTCCCTCTTTAATTTTTCCTTCACGTACATTCAGAAATTTCTGCCTGATGTACAAAATTCCAGGACCATCCTTCTTCACTGCTGTTATAAAATTTTTCATTAGTTCTAGCTTAATATGGAGAGGGGGTAAAAATATTTTTTTGGGTTCTACTAAGGGCTAATGAATAATATTTTTCCCATTTGGAGTTAAGTTGTCTCGTTTCTTCCACTCTTTGGTAACATAATGTTTATCCCTAGCTCGGCTGTCCCATTTGCAAAGAAAACACATGTACTTAGTATAGTCTAACTTAGCACACTTAAAAAAATAGCTATAACTTTCAAATCACCACATATGTTTCAGCTTTGTTTTATTAATTTATTTTTTCAAGAACGTCTTTCATCACATCATATGTCTCTTTTAAATTAATACCATAAGTGATTGGTATCGAAGGATATTTGTTACAGTTATGTACTAGAACCACTTTTAAACTATACTTGGTCGAATCTATGAAAAGGCATCAGTCCTCAGGTTTATGAACTTGTCCTAAGTGCAACATAAGCTCATCAATATTTGTGCAATAAACCAAATTATTTTCATCAATAAAGTTCTGAGAAAATTCTTTTTGTCGGCTTTGAAAGCCCAAAATTTTTGTATTTTTTAAAGTAAATTCCAACCTTGCAGTCTTGATCCTAACAGTTCAGTTTGAATTTTTAATAAATTGAAATCCCTAACCAAGCCATTTAATTTTATTATATAAGATTTGGCTAATTGGAAGGTAATTCAAAATTAAAATGATTGTTGCCTAATTCCTCATAATTACCAGTTTTACACTGAAAGTAAAAATTATATACTTTTTTATTTAATGCTCTAATGTTTTTACTATTTGATTTTACAGTAAACTCACCATATACATAATAAAAGGCATCTACATCATTTACATAATTTTGAGGCATTACGACACTGGACTGTTAACAAATTTAAGACAGCAATAAGACTGAACAAAATTAATTCATTCTTAAATCCAGTGCTTAATACAAACAACACATCCGTGTTTTCAGGTACATGTTTTGATCTGCATAAACACGATTAATCTTGTCCATGAAAGCTCACTTTTCATCATTAGATATGATGTCATATGTGACTACGAAAGTGTATTTGGAGTGTCGCTTTATATGGAAGTGAAACTTGGACAATCGGAATATCTGAGAAGAAAAGATTAGAAGCTTTTGAAATGTGGTGCTATAGGAGAATGTTAAAAATCAGATGGGTGGATAAAGTGGCAAATGAAGAGGTATTGCGGCAAATAGATGAAGAAAGAAGCATTTGGAAAAATATAGTTAAAAGAAGAGACAGACTTATAGGCCACATACTAAGGCATCCTGGAATAGTCGCTTTAATATTGGAAGGACAGGTAGAAGGGAAAAATTGTGTAGGCAGGCCATGTTTGGAATATGTAAAATAAATTGTAAGGGATGTAGGATGTAGAGGGTATACTGAAATGAAACGACTAGCACTAGATAGAGAATCTTGGAGAGCTGTATCAAACCAGTCAAATGACTGAAGACAAAAAAAATTTGTGACTATGATCTGATTTAATTTCTTGTTTAGTATTGTTTATTTATAGCTTACAAATTATGTTAACAAAGTTAAACAATAAAAAATGAGCTAACAAAATACAATATAGGAATGTAAAATGCTAACAATACGTTGAAAAATGAAAAAAAAAAATACTTTAATTAAACTTTTCAAAAATAGGTGGGTGGTGGAAAGATTTTGAGTTCATAATTGTTTTCAGCATCAAAAAACAAATTAAAATCATGTATTGCATGTTAGGAAACAAAAATTATGTTCATCAGTGAATTGGAATTGAAGTTTATGAATTTGATAGATGTTTTGAAATGAGATTTTCAGAAACTAGTTACGAAGCAAAAAGATTTTAATGATGGAATTTGTTATTATTCATTAAAAAATAAAGTAAAGTATTAGTTTGTTTTATTTTTAACTTCATCCTCATCATAAATCAATTAAATTTTTACAAGCATTGTTATTAATAATTTTTATTTTTGTTTATTATTTAGAATAATTAAAAAATTTCTGCCACATTTTTCTTTGATTAAAGTCAAATTTTTTAAACTAATGTATGCATCTTATTGACCTGATCTTATTTAAATTTTCTCAAAATTAAATTCTTTACAATCTTTGTTCCAAAATTTTATTTGTTAATCAACAATTTAGGAAAATTATTTTATACCAAACCTAAAAATGTGTTTTTTTATATGAACTATTTTACAAAACCTTTCTCAAAATATATTAACAGACCGATAATACAAATATGGTTTGCAAATATGGAATTTGTTATTGGAAATGCTATAGCTAGGAAAATACATTTCGGAGAACATTTTTAAAAAAAGTCAATTAACATCGACAAACAAACTAATTTTTTTCTGTAAGTTATGTGCAGAAAATTTAGTACAGAGCAAACATCAGGTTTAAGTCTTAAGGCAGCTATCTAAAAATAAAGCATTTTCATATGTATAAATATGCATTTTTTTTAAAGGAATTATATTGCCCATATTATAATATTACCTCTGGAATGTTTCTTTTCAGTCTCCAGCAGAAATCTGCAACCATACTTGGGCTTTGATTTCCCTGAAAGCATGTTTCTATCATTAATGGAACATCATCTAACTTGGTGGAAGTGTCACTGAGCTCATCGCTTCCATCACTGTGGCTAGATGGAAAAAATCCAAATGTGAATGCATTATGTGTATTTTTGGAGATATATTGCATTCCAGTTTTTTATTTTATTTTATTTTTTCAAGGAATTCACTCGCCAATTCTACAGTTATCAGTCTTCTTTTTTCTCAGGAATGATTTAACAATATTTTGAAATATCTGTGTTGCTTTCTCAGATTCATTCAAATTCCAAAGTGTTCATTAGCTTATGTGTAAGTCTGTTATGTTAGATCTAAGAAATAATCCCTTTATTTTTGTCCCATTGATCCTGGGAAACATGCTTATGAGATATGAGAGACCTTGGCCTTACCACCCATTTCTTTAATAAAATTTTTCTTTAGACCAAGTTTTCTTTGTAACTGGGAAAGAAAAACATTTTTCAGATTCACAAGAGATTGACATTTTTGTGCCCGGCTGTGAGTGCTTCTTTCTCTCCAGCAAGTTTAATGTAGTAGTTTTCCTCTCTGCTGTCCCACTGATAAGAAATAACACTTATTTAGAAAAACCAAGCTGCATTCTTAATAAAATGGCTGTAATTTTTAGATTTCCCCAAATGTGCCAAGAATATTTTTTCGTACTGTAGCATTGTCAGTAAAAATTTCATGTTATACATCTCCTTCCTTGGGAAATCTTAATCTTCTTCTTCATTACTAAATCACTATTACTTTTTTCATCAATATTTTCTTCTAAACTCCATGTTTCTGGCAGAATTCAAACTGTCAATTCTTCACTGTGTGGACTAGTTCTTGTTATGCAAAAGATTTCTTGAATTTACTTGTGATATCTTTGATTTTTGTGATATAAAAATAGTAGTCCTCTCTCCGTATAATAAGAAGAGCAGAATAGGTATATGTTGCAGTTTCCCATTTAGCAAGGTGCTTAATACACAAGAATTACAGTAGATATGAAGGGTCCAAACATTGTCCTCATAAACTATTTTACACCCAAAATAGAGATAATATATGATTATTTTAACTGAAGGATTTCTTTGAGAAGTTAATTTATCACATACACAGCGAAAATGTTAAGGATGATTTATACTAGGAGGCATATTTATAAAGATTACTAAGAATACACAAAAACCAATATGCATGAAATCTAACAAAAACCTTATTTTCTGTATCAGAAAATAAGAATAAAACAAAAGACCAAGCTTTTGCTGGTGTTCATGTAAACCAAAACTCATTCTTTGGTTTGGGTTATTCCACAGGATTGAAATGACTATATTGATTATGATGTCGTTTACAAAAATATTAACTAAAACATTACTATAATAAAGTTATTTTTTTCTAGAAGGAATGAATCATAGTAAACAGTTAGTATTGATGTCATTTTATGATGTAATACCATATTAGTCATACTGGTCACTCCAAATTATACCACTCTTAGTGATTTATAAGTATGGTTTATAAAAAATATCTTCAGATATTCATATTTCATTATTTATAAACATTGATTCAATAAATCTTTACAAGTACTTAATTTTAGTAGAGAAAATATATTGTTTAAAAAGTTTTTCACTTTTTACACGAGATAACAGTACTTACGATAATCTGTAGTAGTCACTTATGGGTTTTGGTTTGTGTTTCTCAATGTTTCATGACCCTGGGACCCCAAAAAACAAAAAAAAAGTAGAGGGGTTTAATGTTTGTACATATGTACAAACATTAAGTGTGTTTGAAATTTAATAACTTTTGACTGAATAAACCAATTTTATTTTGTACAGACTCTTGTATGTGGGGAAGTTCTTTGGTAAAATTTCAGGGTCAGTATCTCGAGAGACAGGATAGATATTTTTTTTGGAGTGAGTTTTCTCAAAATTTTGCTAACATTCCCACTTTATTAAACTCAGTATATGCAAGCATGCTTATCTTACCATTAAAAAAAAAAAAATTGCCCAAATTTGCCCCTTTCCTAATAATTTAAAAAGCTATAAATTTATTGCATATTTTTTATATCTTTCTTGGCATAGTAGTAGTGCAAATGACCAAAAAAAAATTCTTCAGGACAATATTGTGGGGGGGATCAGAGGTTTAATTAAAAACATGGATTTTTTAATACTTTTTTTTTTGGTGTATCTAAATTTTTAATATTACTAAAATTTAAACTTTACTTTGTTAAAAGAGTAAATTTATATCCTTTTCATTATAATATTACAACAAAATTCATCCCTCATCCCCAAAAAATAAATTTTAGGTAAAGTTTTTCATTTATCATCATTTTTCAACTCTACAAGAATAAATTACTAATGTCAGTAAGGTATTACAACTTTGTTGTCAGCTTTTTTATTTACTGTTTTCTTTTCATAAAGCATAGCAAAATTATAAAGTACAAAATATGACATCATTATGTCGATAAGGCGAAATTAAATTTTACATCTTAAAGGGAAAAGTTCAGTTGTGATGAAATGAAAACAGAAAAAAAATTAGGATTTAGTTATTTAAACTTTATGCACTCACACCACCTAAATCAACAGCTGTTCAATGTGTGTGCATTGCTACATCATTACCTATGATGATTTCAGTTAAGGTAGTGAGTTATGTGCTGATTCAAAGTTAGTGACAATATTTTGGAGCCGTAACCAATTTTGGACATTATTGTTAGCAAATAAGTTCTTATAAACAAAGTCGAGAAACAGTTTGTTTTTAAGTTGTAGCTAGCAAAATAGTTAATTTTCTCTTAACTTCTTCTTAAAGATGAAATTGGAGATAAAAAAAAATAGCTTTAGGTATGTTGTAAGTTAACTATAAAATTGCCAATAAACAAATTCAAATATGTGAAGAATTAATTCTGAGAAAATTGTTGTAAATAAAGTCAGAAATAAATACAAGTTTTATGAACTGGACTTATTTCAAAATGAAGGAAATTAAAATCTGGCAGATAAAATTACCATTTTAAACCGAACAAAAATCTTTGCTAAGGATAAATTGTCAAAACAAATTTAACTACTGTTCTCAAAATACATAAGGTCTGTAAATATAGTAATGAGACTGGTTCAAAAATACTTTTTGTTTACAATTCAATTATACATGGACTCTCACCTTTGTTTCCTTGGGAAGTTACGCAACGCTTCAAATGGTTTTCCCTTTCTTCATAGCAGTGTTGGAACTCAGAAATCAGAATATCCTTCAGATGGTCAGTTTCTTTTTTTTAAAGTGTTCTTTGAGGGGTTTTTTTAAAGTTAGGAACAAGAATAAGTTGCAGGGACTCAAGTCAGGCGAATAAGGTGGTTGAGGAACTGCAGGAATGTATTTCTTTGCCAAAAACTCATTAATTGAGAGTGCCGTTTGACAAGGTGCATTGTCATGATGCAGCATCCAGTTGTCTTTGATGGCTGGTCTCATGCGGGCACCTCTTTTCTGCAGTCTTTTAAAAATTTCTCTAAACATTGATTTTGCAGTTGGTCCTGTAGGCAAAAACTCCTAATAGACAATGCCACTATTATCGAAGAAACAAATTAGCATGGTTTTTATTTTTGATTTGCTCATTTTCACTTTTTGGGACATGTTAAGTTTGAATTGTGCAACTCACTCCTTGCTCTGGTGTTTCTGGGTCGTACTCATATATCCAAGATTCATCACCAGTAATAACACTTTTTTTAGAAAATTAGGATCAGTTTCAATTCGCCCAAGAATGCACACACTTCTACCCTGTTTTTCTGTTCAACAGTGAAGTTTTTGGGATCAATTTTGCACAAACATTTTTGGAGCAAAATGTTTGCTCCAAAACAAAACTGTGGTGGTATGATTCAAATTCAATTGTTATGCAATCATTCTGACAGTTAATCGCTGGTTGTACCATATCAAGTCTATGATTTGCTCAAATTGTCATCACTTTTTGACGTTAACAGTCTTCCAGAGCATGGATTGTCCGTAACTGATTCCTTAGTATCTGAAAATGCTTTAAACCACCTAAAAACTTGTGCTTGTGATAGAGCATCATCTCCACATGCCCTTTTCAGTTTGAAAAACGTTTGGTAGCATTCTCGCAGAGTTTAACACAAAACTTGATTGCACAATGTTCCTCATAATTAGTATCATTCATTTTTGTAACGCACAACAAAAACTTGTTTCATGAAAAGTTGGTTTTCATCTCGCATGGCAACAGTAAACTAAAAATATTAACACAATATAAATCAGCTGTTCATATAACCATATGTTTACTAGTAACTTTACAGTGTTGTCACTTTGGCCGCTGTCTCATTACTTTATTTACAGACCTTGTATAAGAGAATAAAGAGTAAAAGTTAAAAAACGAGAAATTATATTAACAATAACTTTATACTTAAAATTATTTATTCCTAAAATATTTATGATTAAAGGATTTACAGTAAAAGTAGTTGTTTGATGTGGTTGGTTTTTTTTTAATGAATTCAGCATTTGGCATGGGAAATGCAAGCTACTTGAGAACATCCTGTGGCATCAGAACTGTTTAATAGTTGCTGCAGTTTATGTGATGCAACATCTTGTGTTCCAATTCATATAGAATTAACATGAATGTGAAGTTGAATTCATTCAACCTCAAAGGAAATAGTCAGTTGCTAGAAATCAGGAGATTATGGGGCCCATTTCAGTGTTCCATTTTGACTGATCTATCATCTAAAATATTTATTTAAATATTGCCTCACATTGTAAGAGCAGCGAGTCAAGGCACTATCGTGGATAAAGTGGAAAAAGTTTCTTTATACTTGCAATTAATTGGATTTGGATTACCTTATAAAAATTTTAAGCAAGTAGATTGTTGTAAGAAATATAAATATAAAAAAAAGCTTTTAGCTTTTCAAAGCTTTATCAGTAACAAAAAGGACTGATAAGATTGTCACTAAGAAAAACAAAATGTTGGCAGAAATATGTTCTGGTCAATCTTGTGAGTTTTTCCGAATAGGAAATGTATGAAAAATTCAGTGACTCATAACCACTTGTGAAAATATTTGTGCCCAGTGCACAAAACTAAATTGTGGGTCATATGTTACTGCAAACCTACTAAAGAAATTAATTTAGTTTGGTTTTATAATTCATTATTTTTATTTTATTTTAGCATTACAAAGTATTTCTTTTCTACTGATGTATTTACATCAGTTTTCTCAAAATAAAATTGCTATCAATTTTCTTTGAAGTTTGGCAATTCAAAAAGTTAATGTACACAGAGTAAACTTAAAATGGTACTTTTTTCAGCTTTGCAACAGTATTTTCAGAAACAACTAGAGGAACATTTCTGATACTGGTTATTCAATTTCTTAGGTCAAAGAACATTAAAGACCAAGAAATTTGGGTCCTAAAAATTTTATTATGGCTTCACTTAACCCTTAGAGCAGAAATTAAGGCAAAATTTTTTATTGGTAAATCGAAAACAAATCATTTGTGAACATATGTTTATAGCAACTTTTTGCTAACATTAATGTCCCAAATCCCCTTGTTAAGCATTGCCATGCATTTTTGACTCTTATAATAGATTAATCTTGGATAATTAAAATTAATACCATTAAGCATTAAGAATTAATTTTGATCATAGATAACTTGAAGTGTCATGGATTAGAGTACAGGAGTATTAATTTTTTTGTAACTTCATTTGTGATCTTTTTGTATTGTGGTATAGCATTTTTAAGGATGCATTTAAAGAAAAAAGGCTGTCTTTTTTTCAGTCCCATAAAACAAAAGGTTTATGGTCTTATGACACATAGTGTAGTTTCAATTTCAGAATTTAAGGTATTCATCAAATATTCGAACAAAAAAAAAAAACAAATTCAATAAAAATTTCACATTAATAAAATAATTTATAAAAAAAAAGTATTAATTTTCCAAATTTAAAAACTTATTTTCTTATCAGTTTTTTCTTCTAAAAAGAGAATAATTGTTCACCAAAAAAAAACAGATCAGAATCCCTAATTTGTGTAGACAATTAAACCACGTATGTGTAAACAATTTAGGCATCAGAATGCTTAAATTGTGTAGCTATTTCTTCCACTTTTATTTGAACAAAAATTGTTTAATAAAAATAGATCTACTTTTTAGTGGAGGAATTTCGTATCCTTATATTTTAATTTACTGATTAAAAATGTAAGGTAATAAATAATATGAGAAAATAGACAAATTTAATTTTGTTGTAATTTTTGCACTGACTGTAGCTGTAGAAAAAAGGGTTTTGTAATAATTTTGTAACTTGATTATATCCTTTTTTACTACCTTGTATGAAGTAAAGGGAAGTATTGTGTTTGCGAAAAATTTTGGTTTTCAGATTTCAACAGACATATCCATTTTGACCATCCCTGAATCCATTTTGACTAGTTTTGGTGTGACTTTGTATGTATGTATGTATCTTGCATAACTCAAAAATGATTAGCTGTAGGATGTTGAAAATTCGAATTTAGGAGTGTTGTAACATCTAGTTGTACACCTCCCATTTTGATTGCAATCGACTGAACCAAAAATGTCCAAAAAAAATCCAAAATCCAAAAAAATTTGGATTTTGGAGTTTTTCTTAACTAGTAATAAACTCTCATTGAGAGCTTTTCAACAATATATCTTAAATTGCAATTATTTTCATTGTTCCAGAGTCACAGCCGAATGAAATTGTAATTAATGAAATATTTGTGGATCTTTGAATGGGAAGTAACATCGTTCGAATCAGTCTTCCATCTCCTCTTTTTTAATTTAAATATATTGTTAACCCGTGATTGTAAAAAAAATATCACAAGTTATTAATGAAATAAAATTTTAAGTACTTTTCATTTTAAAAAAGATGTGCATATGTAATTTAATAGGCATACAAGGAAGTCATGTGATCCCCACATCAGATTTTTTAATATTAAATAAACATTTATGCAATATATATATATATATATATATATATATATATATAGGAAAAATAAAGTATTTTTTATCATTGATACCCAGGTACATCCCGAGGTATAACAAAGAGCTTGATGCTGTTCAATCAGTAGTTCGGAAGGCGATCGGCCGAATCGGGCCTCCTGGTGGAGGATCTGCAGAAGGGCCTCCTTCATATTACAACACTGACTCCTATACAGCAAACAGGCATTTTCTTATTGGTTTTATACCATCAATATTATTATTCTTATTATCACTGTCATCATCATCATCATCACAAACACCACAAATATGGTGTGAAACGTCAATTGTATCATTAGTATTACTATTATTATTAATATGCAGTATTAATACTTTAAAAAGCTACAATTGCTATGCTTTTATTGTCATACATGATTCTAATTTCCTGGAAAATAAAATTTATTTTTCTATACCAATATATTTTTAATTTCATCATTTATGAGATAATTTTGTTTTAAAATAAAAAATTAGGACTTGCAGAAATTTATTTTACTTTCTTATAACAATCTTTTCCATTAATGACAATTTATTTTCCTGCATTGTTTATTCTACTTTTTATTGTAGCCAATTAAAAGCATAACAGTTGTAGTTGTCATTTTTACTTGTGTTATACTGAAATATGATGCTTACCATACACTTAAATGAGCTCATGTACTACTCATGTTAAATAATGTTATTACTGATGTGTTTATTTTTGTATTTATTCTAGCCCAGGAATAAAAGAAAAATTAAATGTTTTTTTATTAATTACAATAGTTCCTTTTTAGTCTGTTCTTTATGTAATCATTAAAACTTATGAACATTTATGTAGAAAAAAAGAGAAAACAAACTTAAAACTAAAATGCATAATTATACATTTCTATTTTATGTATAAAATTTCCTTTCATATGTAATTATGTGTAAATGTATAATAATTAAAATTTTTATTACATATAATTTTAAAAAGTAGTATTATATATTGTATATAAAAACGTTTTAAAAGTTAATTTTTTATGTTAATAATTAATTACTTGAATTTAATCTTAAGTTATTTTATTTGTACTTTTTTTTGTTTGTATAAATATACATTGTTTGTATATAAATACATTTTGTGGTTTAATCTTTTTCTTCTTCGTCAGATTGAGAAGTTAAAGATGTAGTATTTGAATCCATGAAGAAACTAATTCCATAATTTTAGATGACAATTATGAACTGACTTTTGCTGGACTCGACAAATTTGTTTTGAATCAGTTGACGTATTTAATTGGAAGTTGATTTTGCTATACGTCTCAAAACTTTACAGTTATTACACCATCAGTTTGTATTGGCATTATTTCTTATATGGTTTTGTTTTGAAATTAAAAATGGTTAATTTTGTAAAATCTTACATAATTAGGCTTGTTCCATTAATGCAACATAATATAAAAATTACTTGATTAAATATGTTAATGCTGTTACTTTCTTCTTTTAAACAAATATCTGTTGTTGATGCTTTATATTCAGCATTTGATAATAGTTATATCTACTGAAATTTGATAATGAAAGTATATAGCTTATATTTTTCTCATTGTTAAAAATTGTTTGTCATTTAATCCTTGTAGTAAAATATGTTTCTTTGTATATTTCTTGTTCATGTATGGAGACAAGATATTTCTTTGCTACTGCAGTCTCTGTATAATACACATAACCCAAAGATATGCTTTTCTTTTGGATTTTCGTAATAAACTGATTATTTCAGCTCATGACAAATTCAGTTCAGTCCAGAACTAGCAGTGCAGCATATTGACTCAAGTCAGACCAGAATGCTACAATGTCACTCCATTAACTGTATAAGGAGATAACAATTGGTAATTTTATGAACTAGTCGAGACAGATCATAGAGTAAATCAGAACAGTGACAAGATAATGGATTTGATTAAACAAAACCTTAATATCATTTATAAGGTCAGCTTTGTATTTATATTCTGAAAACTAGGTTGCCGTACTTTAACGATCATAAGAAAAAAGCAGTAGACACAAACATACATACACACACATGGCATGTTAAGTTTCAAAACCATAAGGATTGTAGTTAGAAACTATGATTGTTGTTAGTTTTGTAGTTAGCAACTATGAATATTTTTCCTTACTCACATAAAGAAAGATACAGACCCTTTTTTCTTAATGATATTGCCACATTAAGTTGAAACTTATACATGGGATATTGAAACGGTATTTTGTAGCATATGAAAAATGCCATATACCTAACCAGGATTTGAACCCAGAACCTCTGTATGAAAGGCTGAAACACTACCACTTTGCCATGGAGATCGGCAGAGACACTTTAGATAGATGTTTGATTCCTTAAATTCTTTAATTGTAGTTTTAGACAGGAGTTTCTGCTATTTCAATTTTTTTGTTACATTATTACCTTTTTATGTGAATTGTTTCATTTCTTTCTATGTAAAAGATCAGTTAATGAAGGTTTTAGACACATCTCTCTAATTTTATTGTCATCACAGTCTGTTCTGTTCCTGGTCATTAGATTAACACAGTGCATTCGGAAAGTCACTGCTTTAGAATTGGGTGATGCATTCTTTTTTTCTTTTTCTTTATTTAGTATTAGGTTGTTTGCTCTGAGTTCATTAGGTGTTGCTCAGTAATAAACCAAGACATCAGTTGTTGAGTTGTGATTGAACATGCTTCATTTTATGTTTTATTTATCGGAATCAATAGTTATCAGAAATGTCATGGTTCTTTCGGTGGAGGAATGCATTTTTCTCATTGAACACATCTTTTGTGAAGGAGACAAGTATACTGATTTAATGAAGCACAAGTTTTCTGAAAAGTTTCCAAATACTTCTGTTCTTCACCACAATGCAGTTCAAACTCTTATCAAAAAATTTCAGGCAACAGGCTCTGTTGAAGACACTGGTCAAAGTGGAAGTCCACCTGAACTAAACAAAAAGAAGCTGCTTGGTATTTCGGGTGCTGTGGCGGAAAGTTCATCAAACTCTGTGCATAAGTTAGCACAGGAGCAAGATATCGGACTTGCTACTCCACATGAAGCTGTAAGAAAAAGAACTGAAACTTTTCCCCTATAAAGTAATATGTGTTCAAGAACCGAAACCTACATATCATGCCAAAAGACTAAATTATTGTCAATGGTTTAAATGTTTTATTGACCAAAATTCTGTAGGTATCCTCAAGATTACGTTTTTTTACAGAGAAGTGTGGTTTCATCTGGGAGGGATATTAATTCACAAAATACATGACTGTGGTTGACAACTAACCTCTGTGAATATCATGAACAATCTTTACATGTAGCAAAGATTGAAGTCTGGGTCAGTGCGAGTTAATTGTTCATTGTGAGTCCAATTTATTTTGTAAATACAGTTAGTAGTAATCATTAGTGTGCTGTTTAACAAACTTCATTAGTCGGTTAACAGAAGTGAAAATCAATCACTTGGCAGTTCCAACAAGATGGCGCCACAGCTCACATGCTAAGAGGTCAATGAAATTTTTACAAAATTTCTGGTGAATGAATTATTTTGATGGGTTTTGTGGCCTGCATAATCGTCTGATCTGACTCCTCCAGATTATTTTCTGTGGGGAGTCAGCGAACAAGCTTGTATCACAATAGACCATGCATGAATGACAAACTAAAAACCGTAATAACAGCATACGTATGAGACATTCCAGTTCATCAGCTGATTGGTTAGACTGTTTAAAAGCAAATTGAAACATAAGCAGTATTGTTGTATTGATGTTGGAGGAGGTTATTTTCAACACATTTTGTAAACTATCCAGTTATAATAATATCTGTTTCTATAAAATAACAAATTAAAAATACAAAGTAATTAAGTTTCATACTTAATTAATGTACATTATTATACTTCCTTAATTTCTGTACTCAGCAACTTTCCGAACGCACTGTATATTATTATAAGACTTATGCTCCAGCTGAAAGTTGTTTTAGGATTAAAGTATATTGTCATTTCCAGTGATCAAAGTCAAACATTTTATTAACAGAAGAGCTGAGTTTTCCTGTTTTTGTACTTTTCAGGTTTTGTGTACCCTTACCCTTTGTTTCCATATTTATCTATCGGTTTGCCAAGGAAGTTTTCTTTTTCTTTCTGATCATACTGTTTAAAAGATTGTATAAAAAGAACTGGTTAACGGTTCTCTCTTCTATGCTTTGCATTAAAAGAAAAAAGTAAATTTAAAAACTGCTTGTGCTGTTACCATCCAGGAATGTTAAAACATTCAGTGATGATTTCTTTTATATTTAAAAGAGTTCAGCGCCCTTAATTTTTTTTTTTTTTTTTACAGAAATTTTCTGTACTATGTAATCATCCAAAAATATTGCATATATAATTTCTCCAGGTCATATTGTTGAGTATTTTGCTATTAATTATTGTCCTTTTCTTGATGTGCAATTAGACTGATAAAGTTTGATCGTTTCACTACCGGGTCTAAAGCTGTTCTTTCTGAGCTCATTTCTCATGTCCATATCTGTTCTATTGTGGCTACCTCACTCTTGTCAATTAAATGGTGCTTTAGTTTTTTCTGGACTTCATTAAAATATATAGAGCTGTGTGAAAGTGCTGGTCATATATTTTTTTTTCTGTTATATATACATGTCGAACAGAACTAGAACAAATCTAGTAGCATAAATTATCGATGTAATGAAAGGTAAGTTAAAGCAGTATTTTTTCTCACTAAGATTTTAATATTTTTAATAACGTTTCTCTTTGTTGATGTCATATTTATGACTGCTAAGATCTTGATTTGTTAATACTTTGGATTTTGATCCTATTTGTAAAAGCAGTTTTTTCCTTTATTTAATTCTTCATTTGGCCATTTGCCAAAATTAATGTATTTAAATTTTCCTGTCCTGTCAGTTTAATTTACTTAATTTTGGGAGTATTGGCTGAAGTGTAACGTTACTTGTTTTTAGCATTGTTTCAGTATAACAAAAAAAGAATAACATTATAGTACTTTTCATTATAGTTTGTATTTGTTTATGTAAAATATTTAAAAGAATGTATATTTTAGTAGATAATAAAGTAAACTTCAGAAAGAAGTGAATCTGCATAAATGTAAATTAAGATGTGGAAATAGAATTTTTTTGTGCTAAAAGTTTTAGTGGAAATATCTAGGAACTGTTTGCTTGTGTGTTATGTTTTTATTTGGTCAATTTTATTATTTTTTAAATTATTTTAAATTTATTTTTATATTGATCATTATTTTTCTGGAATTCAGTAGCATGTGTTTTTCTAACTAAATGTATTTTTTACTTATCCTTTGTGGCTCAGGGAATATTTTATTCATTCATAAATATTATTTTAAACATTATTGACTTGCTAATTAAATTATTATTTTTTTATTTAATAATTATTATACTGTTGTATTTTAACAGCAGTATTTATTTTGTTTACATTTCGATTTCTTATTGTGTATGTGTTAAGATGTTGTATCAAGATGCTTGATGGAGTATGTGATATCAATACATTAATTAATATTTATCCTGAAAACTTAATAATTTTTGTTGAACATAATATTATTCTTTCTTGATTTCTTTTGTGATTGGGACTGGCAGAAAATTTTATGTAGATTATATAACTTTTAAATTTTGGTTTTTATCTACATATCTAATTGTTTTTTTTTTCTTTTTAAGATATAAAAATGTACACTGCAAAGTTTTACTTGATTTGTATGTTAAATATTATGTACTTATTTATTTGATACTTCTGTTTTTTCAACAACAAAATTGGTGACAAAAAAAAATTTTAATTAAATGAGATTTATTTCTAATTAACTTTTTTTTTCCAAAGTACTGTAATGTTTTAGTTAATATTAGTTTACTACTATTCTTTTATTTCCTATTTTGTGGTGGTTCAGAGTATTTTTATGAAAATGTCAATAAATAATGCATGTATTATTTTGTATAAACTAGAGATATAAAGGTGTTGATTTTTTTATATCTCAAAATTAGTGAATAGTTGTATATGTGATTTATGTTTGTGATATTCTAGCTGTGATATAACATTATGATATTATTTACTTGTATTTGTTTTGTCTATTTCAAAACTTATTTAAATTAAGTACATACTTCTATAAATCTGTGAAAAATTATATTTATTATTTTAGTTAATGAAAGTAAAAAAGTAACAAGAGTTTTTTTTTACATTAATTTGTCTAAGTATTGATGTTAATTTGCAAACTACCCACAGGATTTAGCAGTAGACCATACTTAAAGGAAGCACATTTTGAATGAACATTATTCCTATTAAATATACTTAATTCATTTGGATGTACTTACTGCAAATATTAAATTTGTTAACATAATTAAGATATCACATCACATTTTATACTGTAAATGCAGTTAAGTTTTCAAAGAAGAATTTTAATTGGTATTTACTTCATCAAAAGTTTAAGTAATGACTGGATTTCATCACTTGTTAGAATAAATACAGATCGTGTAATTGGAAAACAAATTAATGATTTAACATTATGTTTCATGGACTATTCAGATACTTTTTTTCTAATGAAATGGATTTTCTTAATTGAAAATTAATTTTTCTCTTACTTTTTATAGAACGTCAAATTTATTGATTTATATTTGAAAACTCTGATAAGTACAGTGTTGTATAATATTCATTAGTATTTTGTTTTCCAGTTGGTGTCCTGTGTTTTGCTTTTGATCTTGTATCTGTGAGCATCAGTAAATGGGTTTTATTTAATTAATAATTAGGATTATAATCCTATGAAATAATTCAATGAATTCACTTTATCATTATAAAAACATAAGAATTATGTGCGTATGTGCTCCTAAATGACATTTTTTATTTAAAGAATATATAATAGTGCATATTGGTATATGAATGAATAATATAAATCTAAAAATGTGACAAAATAGGAATAGTTAGCAGGCCACAAATAAGCTCTGATGTGTGTGCACGTGCGCGCATATTGTGTGATTATTTAAATTTTAAGTTTTTATGGAAATTCCAAATTATTACTGGTTTTTAACTAGCACAGACTATTTAAATATAAACCAGTCATTTTAAAATTCTTAACAAAGCAAAAATTACAATAAAATTAATAATTAAAAGAATTGTGTTTAAAATTTAAACTGAAACATAGTTTACTAATTTAAATATCAGTAATTTTGTGAATAGGACAGTTTAAATTTTTATAATATTGAGAGATTCATACTATTACGTCTGTTATCCTTATTTTATATTTTAAAACTTCTATATAAAAACATAATACACCACACGGTCATCGATTGTTTAAATACTAGGATTTTTTTATTTCCCTATTATTTATTTATTTCTTCCTTCTACACAAAAGACATAATTTTATTAATAATAAAAAATTGAAAATCAAAACTGAAGATGGATCTAAGGACCAAAATATTCTCTCCAAGGATGTGTTACATAACTGTGTGTAGGTAATAATATATATGTATTAATTAATATGTTATAATGTTATATAACTTATAAGTACTAAAAGTGCTTAGCATTAATTCAGCATTGCTTTTATATTATTTCAACTTAGGCAGGTAATTATCGATATTATAAACATAATTAAATTAAAACTGCATTTTTGTATTTTTAAAATGTCCACGTCAGTCTTGATTGAACAGAAATGAGTTAATGTTAAAAACTAAAACTGTCTGTTTTGTCCGTTTTAATTAGTTCAATTTTGTTAACGTAATCAAATTATTACCAATTTTTTCCTATTTGTTCACAATTTATTGTGTGCGTGCATTTTCATCTTTGTGTGTTGATACACATAAAGCCAAGCCATAAATCTTTCAACTAGTATTACAGATTGTAAAAAGCAACATAGTAATTAATTAATCATGCTACACGGCATGTACTTAAAAAACATATTTGATTCCTTATATATGTTTGAAGTCTGCAGCTTTACGTAGAAAACAAATGTAGATAATCTCAATGAACCAAAAAATTGATACTGTTTATTACTAAAATTCTTAGTGAACATTATTAAAGATAGCTGATTGTGGAGGCAAAAGTCATATTGGGGTTTGGTTTTTCTGATTCTTCCTCACTTTATTTCCAGTTAATTTATTTAATAAGTTAAAAAAAAAATTATTCCATTATTTGTTGTATAAAATTTTCTCTGTTATCAGTATATTACTCATAAATATATAAACATTAGTTAATCTAACTAACGTTTATATATTATTTAAATAAGCATTACAATATTTACATACATTTTATTTTAAATAGTTATCTTCATTAATATGTTTAATATGAATAGTAGAATTACTTAATACTTTTTCAGTATGAATAAAATTTTATTTAGCAGATCACAAACTTTTAATACTCACAAACTTCTTAAATTGTATATTTTATATTTCTGATTGCTTTCTTTATATTAAAATGGTAATCTGTACTTTTCATATTTATCTGCTACTTCCAATATATATTATATATATATATACACTATTCTGTATAATATTGTTGCATTGTGTGTATGTTTAAAAATCATTTATTTCAAGGATGTTAATAAAGATTTTGCTGTATAAATATTGTAGGATGTTGTTTGATTTAACATTAGAAATATCTGTACAGTAAGTCCCCGCTATAACAGGACTAATTGAGGGAGGTCGTCATCCATTGTTGGGAAAGTCCGTTATATAAAATTTCAAGTACAATATTACAATGTGACTATGTTCAACGGTCTACACAATACATATATTCACAGTTCATACCTTATTTTAATGCTGTACGTAACTAATAAATTTGAATTAATTTTTTTTTTTATTGTACTTATATTACATAGTCAAAATCAAGATTAGAAGTTAAGACAAAAAATGTGTAATTTAAGAGAAGAAAATGAAAATACGTAAACGCAGAGAAAAACTAATTGTATTTTATCACACTTACAACTATACACTACAGTACACAATAATAATTTTAAAATATTGATTATGGTAAATTGAAAAAGAAATTTGATATGTACAATGTTGTGATTTAACCTACTGATGTGAAGTTGACTGAAATGGGGAGTAAAAATTTTCAATTCTTAATTGTTTACATGACTGGGTTTTCTTCTTTAAAATAATAATTTCTTTAAACCGTCCAAAATTTTTATAATATGACTGCACATCTTGTTCCTGCGATAAATTGATTCTGTTGTTGTGATCACGAACACTAGAAAGGCTGGGTTTTTTTTTAAATCACCTCTTCTTTTTTTGGCCTCATCATCTTCCGAATCATTTTCAATCTGTGAAAGGACTTTCATAAATTATTTGTTCATCATTCATAATTCTGTACCAAGGATCGGTATCACCATCCAGTCATTCTTGCATGTCATTTTCAGTAATTTTTTCCTCCTTGTAAAACCCCTCAGAAATTACTTGCTTCACAAAAATATTTTTTAACATTTTCATTATTTAAGCCAATTTTTTTCTAAGCAAATTGAGATTCGTCTTTTTCAATGACAGCCTTACATCATAAAATTAAATATTGATGACTTCATAAAATACCCTTTTATAATGTTTATAGTTTTTTCCCCACGTTTATCTTCAATAAATAATCTTTCTCTTCAAGTACGAGAAGTACTTCATCAATACCTTGCATGGTATAACTTTTTGGTGTACCATAATCACATTCTGAACCTAAGGCTTTATTAAAGAGGTTGTGTCGGGTGGTAAAAATAAACATTCAATTTTGCCGTCATAACTAACCAATTTTTCTGGTACAGGATGTGCTGGAACATTATCTAAAGTGAAAACAGTCTTTACTTTATCAGCAGGTATTTTGAGAATGTGTTCTTGATGCTGTCTTACTACAGGAATGAATTTTTTTAAAAATCAAGTTTTCTAAAAGGGTAAGTCCACATCAAATCAACCAATGCATAAAACCTTAATGACATGAATTTGGTTGACTTTATGTGTATTTACACCTTCACACAAGATATTTTTAAATATTTATTTTCAGAATTTTTAGACCATCCTTTTTGACTTATTGACTTTACAAAATGTAAAAATTCTCAAAATTTACTGACCACCATATATTGAAATCTAAATTTACTTCAGAACCATGATAGCTGCAGTAATGAGGATTGTGTCATTTTAAAGTCTATGAATAGCACTTTCATGATACCGTTGTGGATGTTATCAAAATTTACTGTCTCAAAATTTTCTTAAAAAAATTATAGATTAAGATAGATGTTGTAGCTCCTCACTCCAAATTTCAAGGTGGTGTTATAATTGTATCTTAGAAAACTTAAATTGAAATATTTTCTTACCTATTGGTAAATAATGACTTTCTTCTTAACTAGCATACTGGATGATTTTATCATCTCCTCTGTTATTAGCTGGTATGTTCTTGTAGGTGTAATTGGATCCAGTTTGCAAAGAATGAATTTTCCTTGCGTGGTGAGAACATCTGGTTCCCGAGGATAAAAGAAACATTAGCTTGGTAATTTTGCATTAGCTTTTGGTAATTTTTGAATTACTGCGCAGTGCAGGTGAGGAAGCAATTGATAGATTATACAAACTGGTGTGTAATATTTATGAAAATGGGGAATTTCCATCAGACTTCAAAAAAAGTGTTATAGTTATGATACCAAAGAAAGCAGGGGCAGATAAATGTGAAGAATACAGAACAATTAGTTTAACTAGTCATGCATCAAAAATCTTAACTAGAATTTTATACAGAAGAATTGAGAGGAGAGTGGAAGAAGTGTTAGGAGAAGACCGATTTGGTTTCAGGAAAAGTATAGGGACAAGGAAAGCAATTTTAGGCCTCAGATTAATAGTAGAAGGAAGATTAAAGAAAAACAAACCGACATACTTGGCGTTTATAGACCTAGAAAAGGCTTTCGATAACGTAGACTGGAATAAAATATTCAGCACTTTAAAAAAATTAGGGTTCAAATACACAGATAGAAGAACAATTGCTAACATGTACAGGAAGCAAACAGCAACAATAACAATTGAAGAACATAAGAAAGAAGCCCTAATAAGAAAGGGAGTCCGACAAGGATGTTCCCTACCTACGTTACTTTTTAATCTTTACATGGAACTAGCAGTTAATGATGTTAAAGAACAATTTAGATTCGGAGTAACAGTACAAGGTGAAAAGATAAAGATGCTACGATTTGCTGATGATATAGTAATTCTAGCCGAGAGTAAAAAGGATTTAGAAGAAACAATGAACGGCATACATGAAGTCCTACGCAAGAACTATCGCATGAAAATAAACAAGAACAAAACAAAAGTAATGAAATGTAGTAGAAATAACAAAGATGGACCGCTGAATGTGAAAATAGGAGGAGAAAAGATTATGGAGGTAGAAGAATTTTGTTATTTGGGAAGTAGAATTACTAAAGATGGACGAAGCAGGAGCGATATAAAATGCCGAATAGCACAAGCTAAACGAGCCTTCAGTAAGAAATATAATTTGTTTACATCAAAAATTAATTTAAATGTCAGGAAAAGATTTTTGAAAGTGTATGTTTGGAGTGTCGCTTTATATGGAAGTGAAACTTGGACGATCGGAGTATCTGAGAAGAAAAGATTAGAAGCTTTTGAAATGTGGTGCTATAGGAGAATGTTAAAAATCAGATGGGTGGATAAAGTGACAAATGAGTAGGTATTGCGGCAAATAGATGAAGAAAGAAGCATTTGGAAAAATATAGTTAAAAGAAGAGACAGACTTATAGGCCACATACTAAGGCATCCTGGAATAGTCGCTTTAATATTGGAAGGACAGGTAGAAGGGAAAAATTGTGTAGGCAGGCCACGTTTGGAGTATGTAAAACAAATTGTTGGGGATGTAGGATGTAGAGGGTATACTGAAATGAAATGACTAGCACTAGATAGGGAATCTTGGAGAGCTGCATCAAACCAGTCAAATGACTTAAGACAAAAATAGCTTGGTAATAATTTTTATTATGGAAATTATAGAAAAATGAATTTGTAGTATTTAATTTTTTAAATGAAGTAATTAAATATTTAATTACTTGGAATGATGGACTCATCCCAAATTGCAAAAACTCAAAATTTCTTCCATTTCTTTGCAAAACTCAAAATTGGAAATTTTGAGGCGCAGTAAATTTTGGTAACATCCACAATGACAATGGTATCATGTTATACAAGGGATTTCTAAAGTAAAGACCGCTGGGAAATTCCTCTCTGCAAGATTGGTGAACCTCTGTCGTTCATGGCCATGTTAGTAATGTATACACTGCATTGTTGTCTGTAAGTTGTCGTGTTGTAGTATCTTTGATTATGTGTGAGTTATTACATTATAAAATGAATAGGAAAATCAATGTTGCTGCCAACTGTAAAATACGTGGTCATATGTTTTTTAAACTCTCAAAACTTTAAACCGCTGAAATTCATAGCCAGTTGGTTGTTCTGTACGGTGATAATGTAATGAATGAAAGAAACGTCCGAAAATGGTGGGAAAGGTTCACAAATAACAATAAGTTAATGTGCGTGACAAAGAACGTTCGGGGAGGCCCTCGATAATCACTAAGGACTTGTTTAAACACATTGATGATGAAATTAGAAAAGATCGTTGTTCAGCGATTTCGGACCTGGCCCTTTTTTCCCTGATGTTTCAAGAGCTGTTATTGATCGCATTGTTCATGGCCATTTAGGCTTCAGAAAGGTTTGTGGACGTTGGGTGCTGCACATTTTAACAGAACATTACAAAAAATCCAAACGGGATCTGCTTTGGAATGAGTTCCTTAATTTAATTGTTACCAGCGATGAATCATAGATTTTGTATTACACGCCAGAGAGAAAACGGCAGTCAAGTGAATGGTGTCATCCTCAATCATCAACCAGACCAACTAAGGTCAAGCCATTTGTATGCAAACTAATGGCCACAGTGTTTTGGGATCGGTTTGACATATTACTGATTGATTTCATGCCACGTGGAGTGACTATAAATGCAGAAATGTATTGCGAAATTCTACGTAAGTTACAGCACACCATTCAAAATCAGCGACGAGGGTGGCTGACCAGCTGTTGTCATGCTGCACAATAATGCATGTCCACATGTTGCGGGTCCAACATGTGATTTACTGAGAACCTTTTGATGGGAAATTTACGATCACCCGTAGTATGGACTTAGTTCCTTCTCATTACCATTTGTTTAGGAAATTGAAATAATTTTTGAGTGGTAAGTAATTTGCAGGTGATTTTGCACTTAAAAATGCTGTTAATCAGTGGCTAAATGGAGTGGTGGGAGAAGAGGATATATTGAAGATGGTATATCGCTACTATAAATGTCCTAATTCATGTGGCAATTATATAGAAAAGTAGTATAAGGTATGTGGTTTAAGAAAAATAAAAAGTATTTATAAAGTTTTCAGAATAAATTTTTTTACAATGAAACTGTCTTTACTTTAGAGATAACCTCTGTATATCAAATGAAAGCCCTATTCTTAAGCTTTAAAATGACAAACGTCTCAGGCATGTACCTTTTAAAATTTTCAAATTACTAACGTTTAAGTATGTGGTGGCGGCAAGCAAATTATGAAGTTTTTTTGGCACTTGAAAAAATTTATATCATAAAAAGGGATGGCTGAAATTAAACAATGTATGTATAAGTATCTCAGTTTTTTTTAACTAAAGAACATTTCCATTTGTGGGTTACACATTCATTTTCTTGCTTTTGATGGTGACAATTTAGCTGGATTTTCTTCCATTTTAATAACTTTTTTAACTTATTTTAAGCAGGTTTACAAAATCACTAACGCAAGCTACACAATCACTGAATTTATCCAATTAAGATTATAACCTAAAGAGTGCTCATTTGATTACTAGTTTCATTTCTATTGGTTGAAGAAGCGATTGTTGGTTTTGTAATCATATAAAGAAGTGGAGATTACTTATTTTGCAATGAACACCAATTTTTAGAAGCAAATTATTAGGATTTTAATGGTTCTGACGCAAACGCTATTAACTATCTAGCAGATATAGTCCTAAGCTCTGTGTAGATCAAAAAACATTCTAATTCACAAAAGATGGAGATTGCTGATTTTGCAATGATAATACCCCCTCATGTATAAGTACAGCTGGAGTTATGCTTGTAATGGTGTTTGTGATAGTTCTTTGAGGTGATTAATGTTTTGGTTTTTCTTGATACACCATGGGCTCCAAATGCTCTCAAAGATAAAAATAAAGTGGGGTGCTGGGAACCTGGAGGCCACTCAGCAGGACCATGCCGAACTATACAAGCATCCAGAAATAACTGAAATAACCATTAAAATATGTGAATACCAAAATGAGATGGAGCTCCATCTTGCTGAAAGTAAACATTTAGCAGGGATGGAAAAGTATGGTCCAATGATTCTGTCATCCCGTATCGCAGCACTTTGAATCCTCAATAGACTCATCTGGTGAAGGTTACCATTAATCCAATTTAACGTAGGTTTTGCTGATTAACCTCTCAGTTAATGTAAACAATGTTTCATCAGTAAATAACATCTTGGTTGAAATGTTGGCTTCCTTGTTAAATTTGCTTAATACCCATTTACAGAATTCTATTATAATCTTTACATGGAACTAGCAGTTAATGATATTAAAGAACAATTTAGATTCGGAGTAACAGTACAAGGTGAAAAGATAAAGATGCTACGATTTGATGATGATATAGTAATTCTAGCCGAGAGTAAAAAGGATTTAGAAGAAACAATGAACGGCATAGATGAAGTCCTACGCAAGAACTATCGCATGAAAATAAAGAAGAACAAAACAAAAGTAATGAAATGTAGTAGAAATAACAAAGATGGACCGCTGAATGTGAAAATAGGAGGAGAAAAGATTATGGAGGTAGAAGAATTTTGTTATTTGGGAAGTAAAATTACTAAAGATGGACGAAGCAGGAGCGATATAAAATGCCGAATAGCACAAGCGAAACGAGCCTTCAGTAAGAAATATAAGTTGTTTACATCAAAAATTAATTTAAATATCAGGAAAAGATTTTTGAAAGTGTATGTTTGGAGTGTCGCTTTATATGGAAGTGAAACTTGGACGATCGGAGTATCTGAGAAGAAAAGATTGGAAGCTTTTGAAATGCGGTGCTATAGGAGAATGTTAAAAATCAGATGGGTGGATAAAGTGACAAATGAAGAGGTATTGCGGCAAATAGATGAAGAAAGAAGCATTTGGAAAAATATAGTTAAAAGAAGAGACAGACTTATAGGCCACATACTAAGGCATCCTGGAATAGTCGCTTTAATATTGGAAGGACAGGTAGAAGGGAAAAATTGTGTAGGCAGGCCACGTTTGGAGTATGTAAAACAAATTTTTGGGGATGTAGGATGTAGAGGGTATACTCAAATGAAATGACTAGCACTAGATAGGGAATCTTGGAGAGCTGCATCAAACCAGTCAAATGACTGAAGACAAAAAAAAAATTATCTATCTGGGTCGTCTTCACTCATATACTGTACCTTATGCAATTTGTATGAATTCCATTTGTTTGTTATCAAAATGCAGCTTATACTCAATCTGCTAACACCTTTTTTTGCAAACAATTTTTATTTTTGTAGTTCTTTTTGTAAGCGTGAGAGTAACTGTTGTGCCGTCATTGCTGGCTATACATCTTTGACCACATCTCAGTTGATCTGTAACACTTCCAGCTTTTAGAACCTTCTAAAAAGTTTTGCCATAGTGTCTTCTGTGATGTATGTTCCATGTTTTTTTTAAATTTGATTGCAATCTTGCAGCTGCTTCCTGAATTGGTCCTTGCTGTGGTTTCAGTTTATTGCTCTTTATTCAAATGATCTTTATCCAATTTTTAAGATATCTGAAGTATAAGAAAGTAAAATGTTAAATAAAAATGGTTTTCATAAAAAAATGTTTATATTTCCTATGTATAGTAACTTATGGGACACTTGAATATGTATTTTAAACATTTTTTATTATCCATATACATAAATGTGTATAAGATAACATTTTAATTGCTCCACTTATTTGAATTATTTACTCTTCTTCAAGTCTGTTTTTATGGGTTGTAGTGATACAATATTTTATAAAATCTTGGAATAATTTTATACTTTTTAACCCTGTGAGTGGCTACAGTATTTATTCAAATGCCAAGCCTTTTTTGGCATTTTAGGCCCTTTTTGAAAATTCTATAAAAAATCTCTTGATTTTTTATATACTAGATTTCATTACGTACTGTTTTGTTCAGAAAACTTGGAACTTTTTAGCTGTATTGTTGACATGTTCATTTGAGAAAATAATCTAATGAATAAATAAATTTTCTTACCTTATTTTTTTTTATTTGGAAATTACACATTTAGATCAGTGTTTCTCAACCTAAAAAAAGGTTGAAAAAGGTATAAAAAAATATAGTAGACTGGTAAAATTTATAGAAAAATATATAGACCCGGCAGATCCACAGCTTAGATTTTTTGACGAGCAAAAAAAAAATACTATCATTTGTATTTTATTAGTAATTAAATTTACATATTCATAATATTAATTAATATCATCTCTATTTATAAACAACAAAGTGATATGTAAATGAAATCAGAGAATAAATAAAAAATTATTTTAGGTTTTATTTAAAAATAGGAACTACAAACTATTTGTAAATAATGAAAGTGAAAAATTTATTGTTGCTCATTTTGCACAATTGTTTCAATTTTGGGTTGTAAATTACTTAACCTAATCTATTTATAAATAATTTCTTGTTTTGGTTTTAATAAGTGTCATAGCTCTGAGAATCCAGCTTCACACAAATATGTTGTTGCAAAGCGAAGTAACATTTTTTCATGGCTCTGTGTAAATTTGGATATTCATTTTTTATTGCAATCCAAATTTAATTAAATTCATAGTAGAAACTGTGTTTTTTAATATTATGTTTGCACTCAGTTTCCAGAGACATTCTTGGTCTTCGTTTCTTAAATTTATATTGCAGTTATTCTCAATGAAAAGATTAGTTATCCGTAAATTCATCTCCTGCAAGTTTATGTTTACAGGAAAATATTTTTCAAATCTATCATATAATGACTGTAAATGTTGACTTGCTACACTCAGATATTAATTCCTTTTTTTTAGTAATAAAATCGTAATAAGAAATACATCAGTATTATTTTCTTTAAAATTTAATTTTTTTAAATGCATCAATTTTTTTAAATAAATTAAATTAGTTGTCATACTTCCCTGCAAACTTAAATTTAAGTCGTTTAAAATATGTCACTTAAATATGCCAGTTTTGCAATCCAATACATATTGGAAAAACATTTTGATAATGGTGATTGTTTTTTTACCAAAAATATCTCCACTTCAGTCCTTAATTCTTAAAGTTTTGTAAGCACTTTTGCTTGCGGGAGCCATCTTACTTATGCATGAAGTAAAAGATGTTGGTGTTTTGCTCCAAACTCTTGATAAAGAATGGCAAATAATCAAGAGTTAAAATCGCTTTTCTTTACAAAATTAACAATTTTTGTCGATTCCAGGAGAACACTTGTTTCATTCAGGTGACATATTTCTGCCTGTTAAGTGCTGGCGATGTATTGTGCAATGTGTTAGTAATATGTCAAGAGAAATGATTTCTTGAATCCTGGGGTATTCCATTTTAATTCAGCAAATAATCAGTGCATCACTATTTATGATTTTGATATTTTGTTATAACTACCCACCTTGTAGTGGCCAAAAAATACTTTTTTTTTTATTTAAAAAAAAATTTTTCTTGAGTAATAGATTATTTTCTAACTTCCCAACAAGTAAAAACACCCATTTCCATCACTTTTTCCATGACCTGTTGCATTCTTATTTTACATCTTACAGACTGTAAAAAAGGGCTTTTTGGAAAGAGTAAAGATAGAACTTCATCTTAGCATACTCAAAATTCACTTTTACATTACCAAATCTTGTAATGTTAATTGAAGTTATGTTTACAAATTATTTTTTTCAAATTTTGGGCCCAAAATTAATAATGAAGAGTGTAAGGTAACAGGACTGTTTTTTACCTTTTAACTCTTAGGTACTAGTAGTACTTACAAAAAAATTGGATTGTTACTGAATGTCCTTCATTAAAAAAAATGGCCCCAAATCATAAGATTTTGAAAAGTCTCATTTTTGGGGCCCAAAACCACATATGGGACAGGTGGCAAAAAAATGAAATCTTTACAGCAGTACGTAATTTTTACGTACTTTAAAACCTTATAATTATTATATAATAATTATTTGATACAATGGTTGTGATGGTGAGATAAGACATATGATTGAGATAAGACATATCTTACTTTAATTTTATGATGAAAGTACTTTTCCAGGATCCTGCATCCTCAGTTATGATTGAATTCATTTAATTAAACCATATTAAAATTAAAAATGTTAAAAATTAGTAGTACTAAAATAAACCATGCACATGGTAATATTTTTACATTACTTTACTTCCATGTTAGAATTAAGGTAAGATTTATCTTTATCTCAATATTCTGTACTTGGTGGTTTTTAATTAATAGAATTAAAATATTATTACCAAAGGAATAATATGAATATTAAAAAGATAAGTTCAATAAAAAATATAGGCATGCGTGTACACACACACACAAATACAAAATATTTAATTTCATTTAGTTTAAATGATCTTAATATAATAATAAATGGAATTGTGCTTTCCCCCACCCCCCACCTAAACGTGCATGTAAAAATGTGCGATAACCCTTAACTAATAACACTTCAAGTTATACATAAAAAAAATGAAATTAGCAAATGCTCTTACCTCAATTTTTTAATTTTTTGATATGATACTACAGCCCCAAGCTTTCATGGAGAAGAAACTAAAACAATTTAAATGGAAAGGATAGGGATATGATTATGATAATAATTTTAATATTTATTCACTGCTTATTACTCGGATCTGGGTCTTGAAGAACATTACCTTTAGTGAAGCCACAGTCGAAGCAATCACAAAACCCAAAGGTCATATTTTGTCCAGCTGCCAAGCAGAGACCAAGCAGCCTCAAAGTTGATCATTAAGAAAGTTATAGTTACTCCTGCAATCTTTTTCCCTACTTCCACAGAATCTATATCTTCCTAAATTCTCTACAAACAACAGCAGCCCATGTATGGTTTCTTGGACGCCATGAAAAAAAATCCTTATCTTTTCCACTTTGTTACATAAAGAGAATGTTCTCCTTAACCACAAGAACTGGCCATGTCTTCTCCCAGTTAGTTCCTGGTATATGTTGTAAAATAGTATCACTCTTCAAGGAGTGTTTTGTATATATTTCACTATAAGTCCATTGGTTTATCTTAACTTTAATTAAGTAGGATGTAGAGTCAAGAAGGAGATAAACCTTTCAAAATAAATGAGACTCCTTTCACATAAGTCTCTGCTGTCCACATTTAGCATACTGAGCTGTTGTAGGTACCTCACTTCAGCTTTTTCACTTACTATAAAAAAAAAAACTCTTGTCGGCCTACCTGTCTCAGCTCTATCTAGTACACTACCAGAAATGTTAATATTATTCAATACTCCCAGTTGACTGTCAGCCAGAGTATCTGGTCTATCTCTCAAAGCTGAAGACATGATTTCATGATGATAGTGTTTAGATATTCTGAGCCTTCTACTCCTAACAATACCTGAAGGATCAAAGGACATTACAGCTGCTTTGTTCTTGTTTCCATGATCTTAAAGATGGTTTAGATGGGACATGGTTTTACTAATACACTTGCACATTTCCTCACCCTGTTCTCATTCACTGCACTGCCCTCATCCTGAATGCATCGGTGAGTTGCCATAACTCGTGACAACACTTCACATTTATTTACGTTGCTACAGCATTATAAACACCAAACTCCAGTGTACTGAGTTAACAACATTATATTTAGGAACTCTTGTCCATATAACACTTGCTGTAACTCTTGTTCTTTGCTCTGTCCCTCAGCATTATTTTCTACCACAGCTTCTTCCATAGTTATTTAGTATTTTTCATAGTTATTTTAGTAACGTGTATCATCTACGTGTCTCAAAAATTTGACATACACACTAAATTTTGCAAGGGCTGAGTTCTTAAAAATGCCACATAGCATCTGACTTCCATCTAGGTCTTTACCTATTGTCCTAAACCCATATATTAATCTTAGATTAATATCAAAGAGTTTATCTCTTTGAAACTGATTTTTTATCAGTTGCACTACAAACAAGATTTACTTCTTTAAAAGTATAGAATTTCTCTATAAAACTACAATAATTAAAAAATATTTCTAATCATGAAACTAAACCTACATAGAAATCACCAGTCTTATACCTAAGCAACTGGTTTCACAGTTTTTGCAAAGAGAATACTGTAATAATCCACTTGAAAATAATTTGATGTCAATTATTTCATTACGGTTATTAGTAAGTGACAAATACTTATCAAACTGTTAGACCGATAATTTTTTTGAAGAATTAAATGGCTGTTTTGCTTCTGATTAGTAATATTGGTAAAGTTTATGTTGCTGTTATGTTTCTTCTTCCTATAGTTTACTTTTTTCTTATAAACTTTTGCTAAATTTAGGCATTTTTATAATAAAACTTAAAACAGAGGACTTCAAAACAAAATGTAGGGTAAACAAATAGCATGACTTCAAACTAAATTATAACCTCCAGCTAGTAAATACGAAACATACATAAACAAAGCACAATGTGTTTAGTAATCAATTTAACAATGGTACCAATAGAATTAGCACAAAGTATTGTACTATACGATATCAATAACATGAAATTCTGATCAGTACTTCAAAAGTTATGGCTATGAGTTTGGGGGAAAAGAAGCAAAATCAGATGCAATACAGTAAATAATTTTTTTTTTTTAATAGCCTAGAATTGTTGTGATTCCATAAATGATCTTTCAAAATGCTCTCAAAATTACACTGTTTCATGTGGCACAAAAAACAAACAATTTTATACTTTCTGGGTCTCCTTAAAAACCCGATTGCAGTCATCATCGCTGGGAATTGGTACATTGTCTTCGACTAGAAACAGTTGGGATAAGTTTCTCAATAACATTGTACCAAGGGGTGTTGGCTGCAGTGAGTCTGCAATTTTGAAGATCTCAAACAGCAATTGATTGGCGTCGTGCCCTAGACTCTTCATTTGAGCTGTGAGAAGAACTTTATTATGTTAATTGGTTTACCATTATTTTTGGCATGAAAGTTAGAAAATTTATTATACTCACTCAAGTTGTCATGGATGATGCCAGATTGTTCTTTTTTTGATGTTTGATGTTGGCTGTAAATTTTGGCAAGCTTCTTTTGGTCTTGTTACATGACTGTAGTGGCATAGGTTTATTCACCGGTTGTACTTTGGCGAGCTGGGTCTCTTCCAAATGGTAATTGGATGAAGGCTGACTAGTGCATATGAACTCAACCTCATCCTCCCCTGATGAATCACAGTCAGCCTCAACACAAGTCAGTGGTTGTGTATCAACCTCGAGTTTGGCTTGCATATCTTGTGGGATGATGTCTTGTTTGTTTTCTATTTTACGTATGTCAGTGACAGCTTGTTTCGTATATGGATACTTGTTTGTCATATGTACTGAATTATACCGTGTAATCATGATGCCCATTAATATTTTTCAGAGCTAGTTTCAAAAGTTGCCTACAGTACATCCCAAATAGTGGTCTCATACAGAAAAAACATAGTTTTGAGATAGGAGCATTGCTAAATTAAATTTTACCATGTGTTTATACATTTTGCAAAACATGTGTACTTGGCTACCATGGCTGTTACTCTTGACATTCAGCTTGATCAATAAAGGAAATTTATTGATCATTTGATAACATTTCTTAGAACAGATTCTTATGTAGTTCCCAACATGTCCTTTATTTAATTTATTTACTATGTGGTTAATTTAAGTTTAATACATTTTATTTTTTGTGTTTTGTTAAGAAGTGACCATACTGATGTAATTTTGATGATATTATTTTATAAAAAATTGTTTAATCTTATCTTTTTATTGACTTCTTTTATTTATTACAAAAGCAATTCTATATTTATCATTAACACCACTTCTACATTGTACTTCTGTTATATTAATATAAATAATTAAAACTTTAAGTTTAGATAGTTGAGAAAATATGGTTTATCTGTTGTATTCAAATTAAATTATTATATATCTGGGTTTTCTGCTACTAGTGTGTGTGTAAATCCAATATTTAATGTAAAAACTATTTGTGTTAATTAAATGAGTCTAGTTTTTATGATAAAATAAGTATAATTGATTTTTCTTGAAGAGAGTTTCATTTTCAATTTTAAATTGTTAATTAAGCTATTGCTGGTGTATATTTTATTTTATGAGTATTTTTTGAGAGTAGAATGTAAGTTCGTTATTAATTTCCATTGTAGACTTGTATAACAAGTTTATCATATTTGTAAGTTAAATGTTTTACTGTTATTTTTTATAATATTTTTGCTGTGATTTGTGTGTTAAAGTTTGGAAATATTTCAACATTCTGTTTTATACGCACTTTTAATACTTATATATATTATACTGTGTTATTGTTAAATATAATGGCCGAATTCATTCATGGAGCAAATGGTTTTATATTGCTGTTGTTTATCACATAAAGTTATACAATTTAATGTATGTAATTAATTTTAACTAGTGCAAAAAAGAGATGTTTTACAGTGTTTTGTGATTATTTTCATTTAATCATTAACAAACATTTGGTATTAATCATGTTTTCTGTTTACTTTGATTTTATCAGAATAGTTGAGTTTTTGTCTGCTAGGTGTAATATATTTCTTTGACAGAATCACTAGCCTATGCTTGTAAGCATATGACTGTTTATAGCTTATTTAGAACACATTTTTAAACTGTTACTTTTAAAATTAAATAAATAAGAAATATAAGTAAACCAAGCCACTTGCAGTACATGCAAATGACAGTAATATATTCATTTAATTGAAATACAGAGATCATGACATGAATTATGTGATTTTCAATAATGAATGAATAAAAATAAAAATGACAACATTTTCTGAGTAACTAAATTTTATCCTTGATTCAAATATAGCTTAAAGAATCCATAATACCTAGTGAGTAAACTGATATTTCTACCACGAGTTAAACAAATTAGTGTAAATATAATATCATATAAGTTTTAATTCCTGTAGCACTGTGTCCTGGAAGTACTTAAGCAGTCTGCAGATTGATACTGTCAAGCTATTTTCATCAAATTCTTATGTGATTAATGTCCAGCATGATAATTATTTCAGTCAGTACTCAGAAGCCAACTGAAATATGAAGAATGTCATTAGAGGAAGTTCCATTTAGAATTTTTGTTCATAAGCTTTTAACTTACTTTGTAAATTAATAATCCAAAAAGTAAAAGTTTCTAAATCTAACTTATGGTTTTAAATTCATATATAGTATATCTATTCTGATGCCAGAATTGGATGATATAATAATAATCAAAAAATAATTGAAATTTAGCTCTATCTTTCATATTAAATCTATCTTGAAACTATACGCTTAATATCTTGATTTTAATCTTTGTCTACAACGCATAGGAACCTGCTGATTTCACAAGACTGTTTTGTTACTGCGGTTGTTCTGTAAAATTTCATGTAATTTGAATATAGATAAAACCAGATAATTTGTAATGATTAATTTTCATCAAATATACTAATGTAGAAATCATGAAAAGTTCTATAGAACTTTTGCTCGTGAACAATGTTTATTTTCTTTACATATTGTGTATTTGCAGTAAAATTTTAAAAAGTTTATCATAAAACTTACTTGTATGTAACTTTGTTTGTTATCTGAGTTTATGATTTTAAAACTTTCTACACAATCTAAGAGAAAATTAAGAATATCATTTAGCTTCTTGTACTGTTATGTTCTTATTAATATTAACATTATAAATCAAGGTGGATGGCAGTGTCCATTATTTTACACCATTGCTTATTCTTCCATTATCTAATGTATTTAGATGTTTTTTCATCATATTTATTAACATGCACATTCTTTTTATATTCTTTGCTCAATTTTTTTTTATCTCATTTATATTGCATCAAAAAAATGTGTAGTATAATATATTAACTATATATTAAAGAATATATTACTGCTGCTCTGTCTGTGATAGTTTGTCATGGACTTAATTTAGTATAAGATTTATTTTCTTAGATTTAAGGTAATATTATTTTAAAGATGACATTAGTCTAATGTCTGTTTAATATCTCATGTCTAATTTTAGTCTAAAATTATATTGTGAGAAATTAAAATTTTATTTTTGTGAGTGATTTCGATGATGTTTTAGTTGTAGTGGACATTTATTAAATTACTTAACTGATAATTATTCACTAGTCATGCTGTTATATTTCGTATTCAGATATTTCTGTATTTTGTTTACATGTTTTTTTTTTTTTTTTTAAATAAATCTCTAATGAATTGTTTCTGTTATTTTGTTTTGTTTTACTATATTTATGTAATTTTTAAATTTTATTTTATCTATCCACAATTGTTTTTTTTTATTACTCTTCATATATGTAGATGTATGTGAAGAGTGTAATTGATGAAATGTTTACAAGGTGCGTGTCAAAGGTAAGGGTCATTCGGTCATAAAGGAGAAAAAATATTAACACAGTTCAATGTTTATACATATCTTTTTAATTATTCTACATAATCATCTTTGCTTTCTAAACACATTTTATATTGATGTCTAGGTTTTTTTTTATACAGCGTTCATCAAAATTTTTTTCCTGAGTTTTTGGCCGAAATAGCACAATTTTTTTCACTCTTCTTTTTCCTGAAATGTTGGGAAACAAGCAACTGTCTTACATAAAAGAAGACATGGAATTCATTATAAGAGAATCTTGCTTTAAAGGGAGTGATTAAAATGTTCTTTTAATTTTTCTATCCTCGTAAGTGCATGTTGTAAATCGAACAATTTCTGATGCCAGCATTCTATATTGCTTGTCTCAATAATGAACTCTCTCATAGTACACCTCTGCTTTGATAAAAGTTAATGGACCTAGTTGACTCGCATACTGAATCTTATTGTTCCCAGAAAACTAGCTGTGATTTTTCATCCGGTCAATTTCCTTGAAAAGTCATCCTTGGTTTTTTATGCTTGACTGTTAATTTCTTTAAAACATATTTTTCATGGAATTTACACAAAAAAGTATATATTTTTAAATATTCATATAATATATATTTATATATTCTTTCTACCTTGAAATGTCTGTGAATTGGCATCGCTGATCATAAAGCTTCAGGTTTCTCCCCCCCCCCCCCCCAGTCACTTAATTCAACAAGATGATTTATCTGAATGCCACTTCTTTACTCCTTTATTAATTTATGAACATTTGAACTACTGAATTAATGATGCTGGAAAACTGTAAATTATATAGAATTCAATGATAAATTTTACCAACATAAGACCTTTTGCACTGAGAAATCGTATCGTAGTCTGAATTCACAATTGACACAATGATAGCTTTCTAGCTATCACAAGAAAGATCAAGAAAGCAAACAAGATCACTGACAAAGCGGCTTGTAGTTACAACCTGTCTTTACTTGAGTGAGGGCATTCATTACCTTGGTTTATATGATTTTTAGAAGAAAAAAACATGAAGTTAAAACTAATATTATTGCTAAATTAAATTTATTTAAATTATTTTTGTCAAAAATAAACTCATTTCCATTAAGAAAATTGAAATAATATAGCAGCATTGTTTTTTAAGAATGATGTTTATATTAACCCTTCGTGGGCGGAAACCCATATATGGGCTACCTGTACTTACACTGGAGGGCGGAAAACCATATACGGGTCTCTGAATGTAACTGGCTATTTGTCTTGCCGTAGTTACATATAAATTCCAAGAGATGACAGGAGATGTTCTTTCAATCATTTCAAGAAGGTAATTCCTGATACAACATAATTGGGTACCATTTTACTTTAGTTATCAGATGGGTTCAATGACCGTGCGTTGTTGTTACATATGCATCTTGCATCTTGTCTACGCATGCACGCATCTTGTTGCGTGCATTATTTTTTGTGTTTTTCACTCATTTTTAAGTAATTTGTTTACAAACTGTTTTTTCCAAAACTTCATTTTCAGCTTGCTTCATTTGAATTCAAACAAAATTTTTGAGACAAAAATTCAGAAGGAAATGAATAAAAATATTTATATTATTATTATGATGATAAAACCACATTATATTATTCCCTGCCAAGGTGCACTACTTCTTAAAAATTATCGTTTTTATACTACCATCAACGTTACTACTGTTACTATTATTATTCAGCGTCTTTTACATGAAAAGAACTCGATGTAAAACATAACCAAAATCTTCACCTATAGTTTGCAAATTCTAGTGTGCTCAGTGAGACTTGTGCCATTTTTGCGTAAGCTTTTTCTCGTGAGATAATTAAACATTGCTCCTCAATCAGATTGGTGCTAGAATTCAGCAAAAACACAATGTATATGCTGTTTTTATGCATGTTTTAAGTTACTTTAAATAGTTTTTGCATGAACGTTTTTTTTTTTTGAAAATGTCTTTTGCCTATAGCCATAAAACATTTCCACCTGCAAAGGGTTAAACCTTGACATTTGATTGAAATTTAACTTTTTTTTATTTTTGTATAACAAAAATAAATTTTCCTACATTTTGCAAAGACGAAACTTTAACCATTTTGGTACTGTAATTTTGAACTCTTTGTTTTATTAATTCTTGTGGGGTATTGTTTAAAACTTTTTATAGTCATTGGCACAATTTAATGGTTACTTACAAACTGCAACACAATGATTTTTTGCTATTGTGATATTAATCTGTGCACAAATTCTCTGTAATTCTATGCAGCTCTAACCTTTTGAATAGAATAGCCATGAGGCAATTAATTTGCACTGGTCATGCTAGTTCCTATCTAGTTAAACAGCCATTGTAGGAATGTACAAGTTATTTAAAATTTATAACTGTGAGAGGCATCAGTAATTTTTAAGTCTTGTAAATTACTCATTGAAAATGGCTCAAACAATCATCACTATAAGTTTGCAGTAACAATTCATATGTTTCTGTTAACAGTTTTCTAAATTTCACTTATAATTTCATGATATTCATTGCTCATATATATTGTTCATTTTAAAATTTTAAATGAACATGAACAATGTCTTTTATTAAAAATGGTGACTGCGTACAATCTGTATAACATATAAAGATGCTCTTATGGTATCCGTTTGTTAGGTTTCATTCTACATATTGTTACAGGCTACAAATCAGTAAAACTTCATCTAACCACACAATTAAAAAATTTGGTTATTTTTTTGAAAAGACTTCATACTTTAAAATACATGATTTTTCACATTCTACGGACTACTTTTTTTTGCCAAGTTGTCATTGTCTTAGTGTACAAATGGTTTAGTGTATTTTATTTCAGAATTGTTGCCGATGTTTTGAGATAGCATATCAAAGATGTTTTTTTAAGTCAAGAATTATTTTTTATTACATTTATCTTTTGAGTAAAAAATGGATGTCAATTTGTACTTATGGACTGTAAAAAGTCTGATGTCTATCCAAGGTTTTTGCAGTTGTTGATAGGACAAAAAACATGTTTTAATATGACTGCTTCAATATTATCATGTAAACTATTATTTTATTTTTGTTTATTTATTTGAACAAATATTTTATGACCAACATAACTTTTTGATATCAATATGGTGTAAACAGTTTTTATTGATTGTAAAATATTATATGCAAATTTTGAAAGTTAGTGTAATATTATCATTTGAGGGCCTTAACTGATGTGATATGTAATGAAAGGAATTTAAGAAATGATTGGAAGAACCCATACAAGTTAGTTGATGTATTTATTTTGCATCCCATCAACCAGGCTGCTGTGACATAGATAACAATTTAATGATTATTAAAGATTAATAACAGTTTATTTTATTTTTTAATAAACATTTTATCAAACTGAAAATCAGCAGAGTGAATCTTACTTCAATGCTTTGATATTAAGAAGCTATTGTCAAAACTTCTGAAGTTATATATTGAAATTTATGAAATAAATAATAATATCGCTTTAATATTGGAAGGACAGGTAGAAGGAAGAAATTGTGTAGGCAGGCCACGTTTGGAATATGTAAAACAAATTGTTAGGGATGTAGGATGTAGGGGGTTTACCAAAATGAAACAACTAGCACTAGATAGGGAATCTTGGAGAGCTGCATCAAACCAGTCAAATGACTTAAGACAAAAAAAAAATGAAATAAGGATAAGTATTCATTATTCAAATCATTACTTAATATGAGACATAGTAATAAATCGGGTGAGCTCTCTGAAGGATGTTTCTTCTTCAAAAACTATAGAAAAATTGTTATCGTCAACACTTACATTTATATTAAGTTTCACAAATAGACTATCATGTATAAACTGATATGATATTAAAATCCATTAACTTAAAAAATATATAATTATCTTCAACAGGTAGATTATTATAAACTCATAGTCCATCACCGATAGGATTTTTTATTAGTTCAGTTTGATATACTTGATAACAGTCAAGCAGATTTAATTTATATGGCAAAATTGTTTTGAAATATAACATTAAAAGATTTTCTCATCACAATAACTTTTTTTATTACGAGTCAAAAAATGAACTCAAATCTTTTATTCTTGCTGGCGTCCTGCTAAATAGTATTTCTATTCAGTATGTATATTTTGTATGTATTAAAAGTTTGAAACATATTTTAAAAAATGTTAAAAGTTTTTAAAATTCACTGTAACAAGGTTAAAAACTTTACTGTATACTGCTAATAGTGCTGAGTATTGTGGTACCATCAGTAAAACATTGGATGCATTAGAGATTTTATATATTCCACTTTTGTCACATGAAAATTAATTATATTGTAAAGTTAAAATTTTAATGACTTAAATTTCAAACTATCCTTATAGAAATACATTTTTTGAAATGAAAATTTTCTTTTTTAGATACAAGTTCTGTTCAGAAAATAACCGAACATTTTTAATTACTTGCCAATGGAGATATTTAGTGACGGGTGGTTGGCAGCTTTGTGTTTCACATAACCTCCTTTGTAACCAAATGTTCTTGGATTGTTGATGTCTCATTTAGGTTTTGTGTTACTGTTATTTGTTTACAACATATTTAAGTGTTAGTAACTAATTTTACAATGTGCAGTTTTTTATGATTGAACTTTTATCTCAATGTTGTAGCCATTAGCCCAGCTTTCATTTCCCGTTATGATCCTTGCATGAATGTTTCATCATCATTGGATTTTTCAAGAAGTTGCCTACAAACAGCCATTCGATGTTCTTTCTGCTGTTAAGTCATCAAACTAGGAACAAACTTTGCTGCAACTTGATGCATGTTCAATTTTTCACTCAGAATGTCATGGCATGATCCAGTTGAGATGCTAATCTCTTTTGTAAGTTCTCTGACCATCAATCAGCGATTTGCACGCACCAGATCATTGACTGAACATGGGTGTCATCAGTTGAAGTTGAAGTCGAAGGTTTTCCTGATCGAGTGTCATCTTCAATTGACTGACGACCACTTTTAAATGGTGAAAACCATTCATAATATTGCATATGACCCAGAGCATCATCTCCACAAGATTGTTTCAAAAGTTGAAACGTTTGTGTGAAAGTTTTCCCAATTTCACACAAAATTTTACGTTGTATTATTGCTCCCAAAAATTGCTACTATCACTTGAACCCATTGCACTCAAATAACAATAACAAAAAACTACAAGATATCAACGATCCAAAAACATGTGATTACAAAAGTGGTTATGTGAAACACATTGTTGCCAACCACACATCACTAATTATCATATCTCCATTGGCACATAATTAAAAATGTTTAATTATTTTTTTAATAGACCTTGTATATGATTTGTTTTCCCCTGAAACTTTCAAATTTTTATGATGCATGGGAAAGAGATACTGCAAAATTTCTTAAAAAGCTCAAACTTAGTTGTGTGGAAAAAATACTAAAATGTACAATTGTTATTTCTGATCTCTATGGCAGTGCATTTGTACCCTGCCTTCATCCAGAGGTTCCGGGAACAAGTACCAATAAAATGTATTTTTCTCATGCAACAAAAACTCATTACTCATCCATCTGTAGCTGTTATCTGGTTGCAACATGTTAGTATATATATTAATTAATTCCAGGGTACTGAATTAATTACATTCCATCAATTGCTATTAAAAGATATGTTTTCATTATTAATAAAATTAATTTGTTTTAAAGAATTAGAAGTGATATTATTTTATACTATTATAAAAATTACCCATTTCATGTTTTAATTTTCTGAATCAGCATTATTGGTTGTTATTCTGTTATTTACATACTTTCAATTTAGTTATCTATTATCTATTATGTAGTACCACTTTAATATTCTTCGGGTGCACTTTTTTATAATAAGCGTTAATCCAGTGATGCTTGCTGTTAAAATATATTTAAGAATCATTTAAATTTTCTGTAATTTTTAATTCTTGTTTTGGATTTTTAGTCTCAAATATACATCATCATAAGTGAAGGCAGTTTTATCCATCTTACACTTAGTTTCATTTTCATCTTGTCAGAAAAATCCTCCATTGTTTCATATTGGAGTATTTTATGTTTCTCCTTTGTTGTTATCTAATTTATTAATCTATGAGTTAAACAAAGATGGTCCACCGATTTATAATACGAAAGGCAAAGTCGGTAGGTGGGTGGAATATATTGAAGAGTTAGACTGAGGAAATGAATTAGAAAATGGTGTTATAGGGGGAGAAGAGTAAGTTGAAGAGGATGAAAGGGGGACAAACAATACTAAGATGTGAATTTAAGAGAGCATTAAAAGATTTGAATGGCAGAAAGGCTCCTGGTATAGACAGAATACCTGTAGAATTACTGCGCAGTACAGGTGAAGAAGAAATTGATAGATTATACACAGTTTGTATGTGTATAATATTTATGAAATAATATTTTAATATTATAATATTATAATATTTTCATAATATTTATGAAAAGGGGGAAGCTTCGTCAGACTACAAAAAGAGTGTTATAGTCATGACACCAAAGAAAGCAGAAGCAGATAAATGTGAAGAATATAAAACAGTTAACTTAATTAGCCATGCATCAAAAATCTTAAATGGAATTCTGTAGAGGAGAGTGGAAGAAGTGTTAGGAGAAGAACAATTTGGTTTCAGGAAAAGTGTAGGGACAAGGTAAGCAATTTTAGCGCTCAGATTAATAGTAGAAGGAAGATTAAAGAAAAACAAACCAACATACTTGGCATTTATAGACCTAGAAAAGGCATTCGATAACATAGACTGGAATAAAATGTTCAGCATTTTTAAAAAGTTAGGGTTTAAATACAGATAGAAAAACAATTGCTAATATTTACAGGAACCAAACAGCAACAATAATAATTGAAGAACATAAGAAAGAAGCCATAATAAGAAAGTAAGTCTGACAAGGATGTTCCATCCCTATTACTTTTTAATGTTTACATAGAACTAGCAGTTAATGATGTTAAAGAACAATTTTGATTTGGAGTAACAGTACAAGGTGAAAAGATAAAGATGCTACGATTTGCTGATGATATAGTAAAAAGCTGAGAGTAAAAAGGATTTAGAAGGGACAATGAACGGCGTGGATGAAGTCCTTTGCAAGAACTACCGCATGAAATAAACAAGAACAAAACGAAAGTAATGAAATGTAGGAGAAATAACAAAGATGGACCACTGAATATAAAAATAGGAAGAGAAAAGATTATGGAGGCAGAAGAATTTTGTTATTTGGGAAGTAGAATTACTAAAGATGGAAATATAATTTGTTTACATCAAAAATTAATTTAAACGTCAGGAAAAGATTTTTGAAAGTATATGTTTGGAATGTAGTCTCATGGAAGTGAAACTTAGACGATTGACGATTGGAGTACCTGAGAAGAAAAGATTAGATTGGTTGTTTTTGAAATGTGGTGCTATAGGAGAATGTTAAAAATCAGATAGGTGGATAAAGAGACAAATGAAGAAGTGTTGTGGCAAATCGATGAAGAAAGAAGCATTTGGAAAAATACAGTTAAAAGAAGAGACAGACTTATAGGCCACATATTAAGGCATCCTGGAATAGTCATTTTAATATTGGAGGGACAGGTAGAAGGAAAAAATTGTGCAGGCAGGCAATGTTTGGAATATGTAAAACAGATTGTTAGGGACATAGGATGTAGGGGATATACCGAAATGAAACGATTAGCACTAGATAGGGAATCTTTGAGAGATGCATCAAACCAGTCAAATGACTGAAGACAAAAAAAACCTATTTTATTATCATAAAAAATTATGTTGTTAACTTACTGACACATCATCTACTAGGTTTTTGTGAGAGAGGTGTTAAAAAATACATTTTTTTTTGGGCAGTGCACTAAAGGGATAGTATAAATCAGTCTTATGCTCAAGTTGTATCCTATTGATTAAAAAGAAAATAAGCAAATTTTTTTTTCTCGTAATTTTGATCCGGCCATGGTGTTTAACACAAAAAGTGCCATCCAACAACAACAGATTTCCAGAAACTATTATTAATTTAGATGAGATGGTTAAAAATGCCTCTCCTACAGTTTTCATCCAACATAAAAAATGACGACTTTAGCATTCTGTGAATAAAACAATGTGAGGTTAAAAATTATTTAATGCCTGAAACAGAGTAACTGAAATTTCAGAAATTATTTCATACAAAAATTTGTATTGTATACACACATGTTTGCTGCATGTCTTTTTTAATACAAACTTTTTTCCATGAATTATATTTAAAGACTAAAGATAATATTTCTTTAAGCTGTTTAATTAATTTAAATGAACATTTTTACATATATTTCCTGCAAAATAAGAATATTTACATCATGAAGAAACTCGTAGCCCCAATATGTTGATAATCTGCCGTACCTGTTGAGAAATTGAATTTTACTTAGAATAATTGATGGAGCGAATGTACCTAAAAACTTGAATGTTTAGATTATAACGCTCTTTGTCTTCATCTTTATATTTTGAGATTTAGCATATTTTATATACTCTGGAGGTTTTCTAACCTTACCAAATTCTATATATATTTTGTAATATACATTTTTTTTTTATGCCGTTACTAATGCATATCATCAAATTGTTAAATATTTTAAGAGTAAGAAGATGTTTTTTTTATTCTTTATGAGTTCATTTAGAATATTTATATAGTCATATTTTATAAGAAATATTTTAATTAAATGTGTAATTATTACTATGAAGGTGTTATAGTATCGGATTAATAGTAATAATTTTTATTTAAAAGGTTTTGTTTTATAAATTAAGTTCCATGAATTACTCATTTCCATTTAAGTACCTACCGGCATGCTTGTAGTTGGGGTTACTGTCAGTCAACTTAATAAGAATTGGAATTTTACCAATCCTATTAAAATTGAAAAAAAATACTGAATTCTCGCTGTCTAAAACATAGGTACTTATATTTTTACAAAAACCCATATTGTACACATATTTTACACAATTAGATTGTGTTAATGCTAATTTTTTATTTACATGTTCTTATGATCATAAAATTTTACAATTTCTGTTTAAATTTTTTTGTAATTATGTTATAAAAATATTCACAAAGTAATTGTTTCATAAAAATTAAAAACTATAATGTTTTTCTTGTACTAGCATTTGTTTTGTATATGTAATTAACCATTATTAAATCTAAAATATAAAAAATTATATTTTTAGATTCTTGTTAGTAACAGGAACAATAATTTAGATTAAAAATTACTGTAATGATATGAAAAATGAAAATTATTTTTTGTCAAAATTATGTATTATTGTTAATGTGTGTATATCATATTATAATTAAGAAGTGAATAAAACAATTTTGAAGTATTGAGACTTATTAAAATTGTTTAGTATGCAATAACATTATTTAGAAGTTTCTATTTTAATTATTTATGCTATTGGAATTGTTCACGCAGTTATTTTACAGCTGTAAAATATCATAGAAAGTGATTAACAGTGATAAACATTAAATTTTTCAAGATGAATTCTTTGAGACATTTATTCTATGAATTAATTTTATTGTGCTGTTGTTATTAATTATATTTAATTTTGTTAATTGTAATTATGTTTTTGTTTTACATTGTTTCTAATGTTACAAGTTAGTTATTTTTTGAAATATTATTGTAAATCTAGGTATTTTTGTCGAGGTATACTGAACATTAAATCGTCTGTTGTTACCTTCACCAAGAAGTTTCTAAATTGTTGACTGTTCTCATTCTTATAATAAATTATATTTCTTCTTTGTCATGAGTTTTTATTGTTAAAATTCATTACTTCTGGTAGAGGTTTTTTAATTGTATTTCAGTACTGTATTTTTATATGTATTGTATTTCGGTGGCCTTTCTTTATTTTTTTACCTTAATCAAAATCACCACATTAATTATGTATGCCTAAAAAATTAACACTAAAACAACCCTTAATTAATTACACATAACCTTCTAATTTAATAAACATTATTGCTCTGTGAAAAACATTTATCTGAAAGCTTTGTAAATTGATGAATAGTTAATTGAAAATGGTTAATTAGAACTACTTATAATAAATTTTATTTTTTCCAATTACAAAATGTTACTTTCCTTTTTAATTACAAAAATTGCATATTACGTTAATTGAAATTAACATGGATAGGTTATAGGTTATTAACATAGTATTTATAGGTTATGTATTTATATCTGGAAGTATGTAACCTTGGTTTTCATATGAATATGTAGAGAAATGTTTAGTTAAAATTGTTATTGTTGTTGTTAAGTTAATAATTATTACTTTTTCTGTTAAGATCACTGTAGTTTCTACAATGATAAGTAAAACTTACTGTACTCCTAAACAGAAATACGATATTCTAGAATTATCATTACCATATTCTAGAATTTTAATTACTTATGGGTGAATATTTGGGCACTTGTAAGTGTATCGTGTTCACTGAATATTGAAGCAAAGTATACAATTGTTCCTTTTTATTGTTTTTTCAACAACAAAAAAGTTTGCAAAACAAAATATATTTTACAATTAATCTCCTTTCTAGTATTAAAAACTCATAAATAAAAACTTTCTTAAACAGCGATGGATGGAGTAATTATGTATATATTATATAGTTTCATAAAAATAATTTATACTACACTTTAAAAACAAATGTATTTCTGTTTTTTTAGTGGTACTGAGAATCAAAAAAATGAAACCATTTTTGTTTTATTTTTTAAATTGTCTGTGGTTGATTCTTATGTAAACCTATTTCAGTTATTTTAACTGAAATAGGTTTACATAAGAATAAATAAATAGATAATAAATAATAAACTTATTATTTATTCAGAATTGTTTACTTTTCATCTATTTTACAAAGCATTAAGATGTCTGTCATATTAAAATATAAAAATATTATGAGAATGTAAAAATAATATATTTATTGTTTTTTTAATGCTTGCAGTATTTTTGTTTAACCCTAAATGAATGAACACATTTATATATCCAACTTTCATATCATTATTATGTAGAAAGAGGATTATATTTTAATCTTCATTTATTAAAAATGAAACTTAAAGTTAAACTCATGAAACTTAAAATCTGTTTTCTTGGTATTCAATTTAATAATATTACACAACATTGCTACAACTCTTATGTCCTTAACTAATAATAAAAGTTTTTTTTCAAATTATTTGTTGTATTAGCTTTTTTGCTGATCAATTTCCTAAACAAAATAATCTAAACGCTAAGTATTATGGTGTAACATATCTTGCAGAGTGTATTTTGTGGAATTCATGAAGTATAAGTTCATGAGAGATGTAGATTTGTTGACAGAATTTTTGAAGAAATTATTTGATTTTCACCCTCCTACTTTTAAAATCTGATATTTATGAATTTAAATCTGAAATCATAAATAAATTCATTTGTTTTTGTTAATATTAGTAGAAAATAATTTCAAGTAACTGTTTATTAATAAGTAAATGTCAAATATTTTTTACTATATATTGTAATTTTAAAGAGTTTAACTTATTGTTTATTAAAAAGTTTTTTTTAGGTTAAATGTGGTAGCTTACTGAAATTTTGTTTAATACTTTTCTTTTTATTTTATTGTATTTATAACTTTGATTCTGTATTTGTGTGACCCTGTTTTAAGGAAGGTTTGTTTGTTATATTTTTACAAATTGATAAAAATATTGTACCTATAAGTTGTTAAAATCTTTCCTTTTTTTCATAAAGCATGTCTAAAATAAGTTTTCTAACTTTCAAATCATTGTTTCATTTATTATAATATTATTTTAGGTAATTTTAAATCATTTGTACTTATATAACACATTTAGTGTTTTGTTCATGAATTTGATTGTGATTATATTTTTATTTAATCTGATAGTACTTTTATTGTTTAAAATAAATTATATCTTTTATTATTAGTTGCTATTTTTGTGTACTTTTATTTAATAAATCTTAAAACTTTATAATTTTAATTATATGTAACTTTTGTGAACTATTTCCAATTTTATAAAATGGATTTTAGTTTGATATAAAATGTAAAAAATCTTTTTTTTTTATTGTCAGTGTAGTGTTATTTTTAAATAAAATAAATAAATGCATCGTTTTGGACTTACAAAGAAGAAAGAAGAGAGCACATATCTTCATTTAGAGAGTGAGCTGTGAAGTGGAGCGTTTATGATGGAGCTTCAGCTGATATATTTGTCATGTTATTTGTATTATAAGTTTTTTTTCTCAGATAATGAAAAAGGATATGCATATATATTATATGTTATTTATTAATTTCATTTTAATTAAGTAATGCAAATCCATTGTTTATATTATTAAGGTTGTTTTCCTCAAACAGACAACTGTATAAAATTATGCTTTTTTCAGGAAAAAACCTTGTAAGTTGTTTTCATTATTATAATAAAGGGTTCCTCAAAATAGATGCTGGAATTAAAAAAACCTATTTATTTATTAGTTTATTAATTTCTACATTAAGTGGATCATATTTTGTGCCGTACGGCTGATCCATGCTGGAACCACATGTTATCCAAAATCATACAGTCTAAAAGAAGCCACAAAAATCTAATATCTCACAATAATGTTCACCATTGACAGTCTTTACATTTTCTGCCTCATTTCCAAAAACTTATCATTCTGCTGGTATGAAATCCTTATCAAATTGTCACTTATAGGGTATGCATAGGCTGTTCTTGACAGACCAAGGATTTTATGTGCTCCAAGTACTACTGTTTTGCTTGTTGGCATATCCATTAAGATGGAAAAGAGCCTTGTCGCTAAAGATGATTCTTTTTACAAAATCATCCACTGTTGATTCTTCAGCACCTGATCATTTAATGCTCAGTGTTACAAGCAGTTGTTTTCTTCAGTTTCTTGGTTAGCCAAAACCTTGAATGAGTGCAGATCTATCATTAAAATCTGCTGATTTGTGCTTTGTTTTTTGATTCCCCAGTGGCAGTAACTGATAATGCCCTGAAGTTTTGTAACATCCCACATAATTACTTCCAACAGCAATGTTTGATTGAATGGTCAGCATGAGGTTAGTCTGTTGTTTTTTGTCCCAAATCATACATGCTACTTTAAATTTTTCAAGTATTCTTCATGGTTGTTTCATTTGGAGTGTTTGCCTATCAAAAATGCCATGTAATTGCACACTCTCAGCGAAAACTTTTTATACTTTAATGAATTTTAACAATTGTTTCTTTCTTTTTCATCCAGATCGGAGACCAGTAGTACTCCACATCGACTAATGCAGCGTTTTTCTACGTGTGAACCTTGCAGAATGCTGCTGCCTCTGCAGGAAAGACTGGCACAATTTAAATTTAATGCTAATTTTGGGACTTCCAATATTTGTCTATCATAGTAACATTCCACCAAATGAATTAATTTTATCCCCCTATACTAAATTTAATGTTGTATTTTAATTGATTAACAGATTCCTTAAAAATATCTTTTTAGTTTTATTTTTTCTTTTAAATTATGTAATTTTTTATTACTTAAAAAAATCAAATTTTTAATAAAAATCAATTGAGCTGATTATTTGTAATGTGAAAGCTTGTTTGCAGCAGAACTTTCTAATATTTTTATGTTGATGCCCAAAATTTTTCCCTTTGTACATAAAAGTTATTAATAATGAATAACTACATTTAATATTAGTAAGTTCTGCCTTTAAGATTTAATACTGTAATCAGCTAAAATCGTCCATGAGGTAGAAGACTGAAAAGAAATATTAGTGATGTCAGTTTTAACTTTGTTTTAAATTTTTTAGATTAGTATTTAGATTTTAGTATCATTTCTTAGATTGGTATTTAAAAAATTAAAAAAAAAGAAAAGAAATTTAACATAGAAATATTAATACTCCCATATTTTATACAAAGGTTAATGTAGGTATTACTTACAAGGTTAATGTAGGTTAATGCCTTTTGATAATGAATATTTGATTTTTTATATTTAAAAGGTCTTTTTTAGTGAGGTGTGTTGTGCTTTGATTTTGATGAAAAGAATAAATTGTGAAGGTACAGTGATTATTAAAATTATTTTGATTTCGCTTTATGGTATTTTTTTCATCAGTTATATCTGTTTGGTAGAATTCTGCCTTTATAGTAAACTGATGCCTTTTGCCATTTTGCTATTATTGTATTATTGAATTAATTACTATTAAGTATTGCAGTCAAATAATTGTAATTGTAAGAGAATATTAATTTGATAAATAATTGTTTAAAGTACTGTTGTAGGTAACATTTTGTATTCTTTTTTTTTAAATTTATTACTGGTTATAAATAACCTGTAAAGATTAATACCCGCTTATTCTTTACGCACTGATTTTTGTGTTTCATTAATATCTTGAGATTAAGTCTGTAGCTGTATTAGATGAAGTAGATTGTTTTTTTTTTTACACTTTTAATGTGGTAATTTCAAAGAAGAGTGAGATAAATTGTCTGTATGAGAACAGAGTTGATGAATTTACATTGCTAGTTATGGGTGTTGAAGAACTCCTATGAGAGTTCTTTGAAATAACCGAAAATCTAGCATTTTTCATGATCTTGTAATATTCTCTGTAGAATTTGTTAGAATTATTTTTATGCCTTTTACTGAACTTGAATATTTCTTCTTTACTTTTGACTAAAGTCGTGATTGTTGAATTCCAGATGATTGATAACTTACATCCTTACATTATCTTATTTATCTTTAAATTCCTGGAAAGTCTCAGGAAGTTTCTGGATAATGTAAAGATTTGAATGAGGATAGTGTTAATGGTGAAAGCCACAAACTGTTTCTTTTAGTTCGCTGAAGTCAGTAAGATAACTCCAAATGCGGTTTTATTTCATGCTGTTGAGTTTATTTCTGGGATGACCATAGTAATTGCTTCTTTCAAAAGCTTGCATTCTTTTTAAGTAGTACATTATCCAGTTTTCACTTTTATTTAGCCAATTAAAGTTCTGAATTTACTTTTTAATTTAAAAATTTCTCTAAATTGTTTGACTCAATCAAGGAATTTGCTTCAATATATTTTCTATATAATGTTTTCAGATTTTGAAGTATTTTTTTAAAGAGCTATTTAAATCTTTTGATTTACATTTTTGAAAATGTAAACTTTCTGAATAAGAAAAAATTCTTATCTGCACTAATTTATACCTCACTTTTTTTTCTTGGAAATATTCTTTCTTTAATTAATAAAACATCCAAATATTACAACTTGCTTATTTCAGGGTCCTTAGTTTCAAATTACCTAGTTAGAGATTTTCCTCAATAGATAATCTTACAACTTTTAGTGAACTAATACAAACTATGTTGTGGAAAGAGAAAAAGAAGAAGTTGTAAAATTTGTACATATATGAAAATTAATTTTCATGAAATTTGTATTCTGAAAGAGAAAATTATGTTGTATTAATGATTCTTGTGTTGTCATAACCTCAAATATTTTTTATGCATATTTTCATGAAGAAGTTATAATAGTGGATTAAATGATAAGTGAAAAAATCCGACACTCTTCATGGGAATTGAAATTAAGATAGTTTTGTTTTACATTGTTGTTCAGTGCAACAGAAACGGTGTTAAACATTTTTTTACAATATTCAGTATTACATCTCTTGTATAAATTTGTAAAGAAATTTCAGAAAAAGGATTTCACTTCCACTATTTTCCATTGTTAATATTTCATTCTGAAGTGGGATACAGTTAACATTTTTCTGACCGACTGCCTGTTGATCACGTTAAAGTACTGTTACAAAGTAACAGTTTAAATTCCTGGATTATTTCTTTGTTATAAAATATTAAAAAAGCAGTTTAATTAGACAGCCTGTTGTCTAATTTCTACTTTGTCTTCTACTTTTTATTACCTTCCTGATTTTTGTATTGGTTACTTTGACATTAATAACAAACAGAATGTATATATTGTTTGTAATGTGTATCACTTTTCTACAGTGATTATTTCAGAAATACCTTAGGATTATATATTTTTTTTATTTGTAGATTTCATTCACAAGTCGTAAGTTTCTTCTTTTTTTTTGTGTACTTAAAGCTTTTAAAAAATAAAAATCATAGCTGGCAGTGCATTGTAATACCACATTTATTTTTATTAGGATTGTTTGATGTAAGAAGGAAATGATTTCAATTCATTCCTCAGATATAAGCTTTATTATGGTTTATATGAATATATTATGGCTTATTATGGTTTATAAATTGTATTAATGTTATTATATTATCTGTGTAGAAAATAAGAGCTGAGGTTGTTAATGGCCATCTGAAATTCAATACCTTTTAAAAGTTATACTATTGAGTAAATTTATAAAACGTGTAAAAGCATTAAAAATATAAATTATTTTATTTTTTTCTGAATTGTATTTGAATAAACATTGTGAAATTTAACTATCCATTTTGCGCAAGCCAGATGTTAATTAACTGGGTTTATCATGAAGTATTGAATTATTTTAGTATTGCCTACAGTTTTAGTAAAGAAAGATTCATATAACCAAAGTGCCAGAAATACTTTCATTTTGTTTCTTTTGAAATATTAACCTGAATTATAGTATATCAGATGATCACTGATATTGATTTTATATTTATTTACATTTATTGTTTGTTTAATTATAGGAAAACTTTGTTGATGCTATGTAAAATTTGTTTAAATTTATCATAAACATATATGTATATATGTTTCTGAAAAATTTGTGATGTGTGTGTGTATGCTTCTTTACTTACATTGTTCATCAGTTAAAATGATATTTGTGTTAATGAAGAGTTTAAAAAGGCTAACTTTCATCTAACCCTTAGAATAATTATAGAAATTAAATTATATATGTTTTTTATATTATATATCTTAGAAGAATAAGCAGTTAAAAGCACAGAATTTGTATGGTTTATACATTTTTAACTTTGAGAATATTCAAAATATTATTGTTCATATAATGTTATTGCTTAATTTCTTCAGCATATTTAATTTGTTTGTACTGTCGTTTTTTTTTTTATAATTACTATTCAGTTTATCTTGTGGCTTTAATTGAAATATGACTATTCCAAAAACATTGTGTTTATAACACTAAAATTTACTTGCTGTCAAAACATTGTAATACATACAAAATTTCATTACGTCTGATTTTTAATACTCATTTTACCTCATCATAAAAAATCTTGGTTTTACATTTTTCACATTTATTATCTTAATTATCATCTTCAGTGCCAGTAAAGTGTGAATTCTTCTTTCTTTTCCTGTTTAGCCTTCGGTAACTACCGTTTAGATAATACTTCAGAGGATGAATGAGGATGATATGTATGAGTGTGAATGAAGTGTAGTAGACTTGTACATTCTCAGTTCGACTATTCCTGAGATGTGTGGTTAATTGAAACCCAACCACCAAAGAACACCGGTATCCACGATCTAGTATTCAAGTCCGTGTAAAAATATCTGGCTTTACTAGGACTTGAACGCTGGAACTCTCGACTTCCAAATCAGCTGATTTGGGAAGACGCGTTCACCACTAGACCAACCCGGTGGGTAGTAAAGTGTGAATTGGAAAATCTTTAATTTACTCAGAATTTGACCTTAAAATTAAAAGAATATTCATTAATATTTTATTTTATTTACAAAACATTCTAGAATATAGACCTTTGTAAAAATAAATACTGTAAATATGTAGGTTCAACTGAGGAAAGTAAGCCACTTACATTTGCACTTAAATTTTGCTTTTACTTAAATGAAAAACTTGTCCCGTACAGAGTTGCCATTAAAAAATTTTTTTTTTGCTTTTATAAGAGGTAGGTACTATTAATTTCTTTCAAAAGAAAATGTAAATAATTTTATGTCTACTAATACTACTTTATCTAGTGTTATTAAACAAAAATAAATAAATAATCTGCTTTATAATATTTCGGTTAAAAAAATGGCTCTACTGCTGTTAAGTGGGGTTGATATTCAAACTAACCATTTGTATCAGGCATTGCGAGACTCGGTAGAGAAAAATTTGAAGAATGTAGGTCTTTAATGGGTGCACCCAGGTCTATGATTCTTGTTTATTTCATCATGACTCGAGCTTCAAAAATCAATTAGGTTTGTTGATTTTTGATTCATTCTCTACAAGATATTTTAAGGTCAATACAGAATATTTAAATTATAGATTCTATTCTAAGTATGCATATCCTGATCTATTATCTTTTGAAGGTGCAATAAATGAGAATTATTTGGATGTACTTAAAAAGTGTGTGGTTTCAGGACTCACATGCACATGAAAAACATTCACGAAATTTATTATCAATATGATGCTTCATGAATCCCATTTTGATGCTGGTGTTTTCTGTGGTGTTTGAAATCTCCTAGTAGTTATTCAAACAAAAATGGCTGAAATATAACAAGTTAGAAGGGTACAAAGGAGGGGATGATCAACTTACTGAGGTATTATCGGTGAACTGTTTGTTCATTGCTAGGAGAAAAGACGGGGGAAATTTAATGACATTTATACTGTATATGCAAATTTATGGTAATTTAATGTTAGTAAATCTCAACTGATGAGGTAAAAGTATATTAGTATTATAAATAAAATTTGGTAACTTGTTCTTTACTCGAATTTCTGGATTACCCACTGTTTTGTTTATATAGCCATCATGGAAATACTCTTGAATGAATTTATTATAAGTGAGACTGTAATTGGTGTTATGTTTTAGTGCCATATGCTAAATAAATATAAGTGAGAATTTCCTTTTCTATTATCTTGCTAAGCGACTGCAAAATTAATGTTTACAAAACGTTAAAAATGTTTAGGGTAACTTATAAGTAATATTCTATTTGAAAGAAAATCCTGTATTGAAATTGTCTGTAGGTATTTACTAACGTACTTGATTATTATATGAGCTAATACAAGTATTCCTTTTTTTTTATTAAAAGGTTCATTGTACAAAAATTTTTGAGTAGATTTTATCAAATATTTACTTTCCAAAATAAGATAGTAGTATTACATCGAAGAGAAAAAATGTTGTTGACAATAAGCAATTTTTAATGTGTGTATGTTTGTGACTGCCTTTTTGGTACAATTGGCACTAAATGTTAAAAATTTATTTCCAAGCTTTTAAAGTTTAGGTTTTAATTGTTGTCAGAATAACTTCAGTGTCATTGTCTGTAGTTAACTGATAAGAAAAACACATTGTAAATCAGGAACGAATATAATTTAAGGTAATCATAAATAAAATGAACAAAACACTACAGAGAAGGATCTTTTTTATTTTTTAAATCTTTTTTATTTTTATAATTTTGTATATAACTGGCAAAAAATGTGTAGCAGTTATCAAGAAGATCTATTCTAATAAAAATTTATTTGGAATGTTAATAAATGAAATTTATTTTTATATTAAAATAAAATAACTACTGTTATTTGGTGTATTATTAGTGATGTAATGTGGTAATAAAATCTAAAAGACTTGCTTTCCTTGTTCTTATAGAGTAGTATTTTAAGAGCCACAAAATATTACTATGGATTCTTAGCAAAACTTAATACACAAGCTGAATCAGATAAATATTGTTTACAAAATTTTTATGTAAAAGTGCTGGTAAATATTTTAAAAATATGTTCAAAAAAAATTTATAACATGTATTAATTAATTTAATTTTGTTTCATTTTATAAGATATAAATAATAACAATAATAATAAAATAAATGCAAATACAAGTTCATGTTTTTATTTTATTTTGTTTTATTTTAAACCAAAGTTACCTTATCCTTTTATATTAATTAAATTATAGACATTCAGTTATAATTTAAGTCCCTTGTACCTTTAACTCTTAATTACATCTGTACTTCGCTTTAGTATAACCCACTTTTTAAAAATATGTAACTGTTTATATTTATTATTAAAGAATTAAAATTTATTGTAGTATTTTTTTTATTTTTTATTTTAGTTGTGTTTTTTCCTCAAATAGTCACCCTGCTTTTATAAGAGTACTTAATTTATTCAATATTTTTTTTTTATTTTGCTGTAAAGTATTTAATGTTACTTTTAGAAAAAGTAAAATTAAATGTTTTACACGTTAAACATTACTTTTAGAAAAAGTAACATTAAATATTTTACAGCAAAATAAAAAAAAATTGCTTTTAGAACAAGCAGCTGTTAATATGGTTTCTGGGAACTTAATTTTATTTGTTATTTTATATTTACTTTTGCTTTTAAAATTATGTTATTTATCCTTTTATTGGTATTTAAATGGTTTTGGGGTATTATTTTTTATTACAAAAGTTTCTGTGTTGCTGTTTCTTTTTTTTGTCTTCAGTCATTTGACTGGTTTGATGCAGCTCTCCAAGATTCCCTATCTAGTGCTAGACGTTTCATTTCAGTATACCCTCTACATCCTACATCCCCAACAATTTGTTTTACATACTCCAAACGTGGCCTGCCTACACAATTTTTTTCCTTCCAATATTAAAGCGACTATTCCAGGATGTGGCCTATAAGTCTGTCTCTTCTTTTAACTATATTTTTCCAAATGCTACTTTCTTCATCTATTTGCCGCAATACCTCTTCATTTGTCACTTTATCCACCCATCTGATTTTTAACATTCTCCTATAGCACCACATTTCAAAAGCTTCTAATCTTTTCTTCTCAGATACTCCGATTGTCCAAGTTTCACTTCCATATAAAGCGACACTCCAAACATACACTTTCAAAAATCTTTTCCTCACATTTAAATTCATTTTTGATGTAAACAAATTATATTTCTTACTGAAGGCTCGTTTAGCTTGTGCTATTCGGCAGTGTTGCTGTAGCAGTGTCGAACAAATATACGTGAGTGCGTGCATATATATCAGTCTTAAAATTCATTTTAAAACAGTCAGTGTGAAAATACAAATAAGTATTTGGCTTGAACTGTTACTTTAGCAAGCAAGTCTTAGTCGTTTCCAAGGGAAATTTAGTGACTGTTTTCAGTCCACCCGGTACTATTTCTAATAAATTCAAATTACTAGTAGTTAGGCTTCTGCAATTGTACCTACTGTCCGCAATTACTTCTAAGGATTTCTTGTATTGATTTTAAGTTTAATTGGTGGTATGTTTAAATTTTGTATATTGTAGAAAATTATTTTCTGTTTTACTAGTACTAGCAATAGACTAATATATGCTTATAGTATACATCATAAAAAATAGTCTTTCTTTGAAGAATAATAATTTATGAACCATTTGTTAGAAAAAATTGAATTCTGTGTTGTTCTAAAACTTAATATTTTTAGCATTATTTGTGTTTTAATTTATTTAAAGAGACCGTATATGTGAATTAGTATAAAAGGTGTCACATTTTTCACTTGTGTATCTATCTGTTAGTATAATTTCATAATTTAAAAATTACATTTTATCTATATTTAATAGTGGCTTTTTCTGTTACGGTTTTTTAAATTTTTCCAATGGTCAGTTAATTTTAATGACTGTTTTGTTTTTCTTTTAAACTGCTACTATATATCAATAAAAGTAAAACAAAATTCTAATTAAACCATTTATTTTAACACTTACTTTTACAGTGTATATTTGGTATTCCAATTGGCAGTGGGGTAGAAGAGAAAAAGTTATGAATGAATTTCATTTAAAATAGTGAATCTTTGATAACTGTTGAAGAATGATTACAAAACAGCTCTATGGACGAATGTGATACATGTATTGTGTATCTTATGCTTAAATCAAACAATATACTCTTCTAATATTTGACTGAAATGCCAAAAATGTTTAAAACATATGAAAAATGGGGTACTTTGCATTATTTTCCATAATTTATACAGGTTTTCTTCTAATGAATTGTAACTTATAGTGATAATACAGAAAAAAGAACAAGTTTCAACACTATAAAATTCTTTTTTTCCATATAACCCTCAAATGCTAAGTTTTTATTTTGTAACAACAATATACTAGTGATGAATTGAATTATTTAAGTAACTACGTTTTGCCTTCTTTATTGTTAATATACTATGTATTAGTTTCATCATATTCACCTTAAAGCTGATCTCTACAATTTTAAAGTGAAATAGTTCTAGTTGATCGGTGTTTGATTATAAAACAAGAGAAGAAAATCAGAGATTATTAAGTATTAATTCTTTTTTGTTTGCAAGTTGGTAAATTTTTCTTTGAACAAAACTTCAGTTTTAATTGATTAATTATATTCTCAATTAACTGAGTGGCCTTTTTTTAGTGAAATACAAATGATGTCATTTGTGGCATTAATACTACATAAGCATTTGAAAATCATAGTATGAGGTTTTTTTTTATAAATAAAGAATATATTCTCTACTGTAAAATCTAATTTATGGTTTCAAGTTTAATTTTTTTTAAATTTTACTCAATAAATTAATGGTGTTTTATTCATTTTTAAGGTTTTAAAATGTTTACTTTATTACTAATAATTTTGTATATATTTATATATATATTAATCCAATCAACCCAAGTACAGAATTAATAAAATAAAATAAAATAGGATGATACCTACCTTATTCCATAATCCAAGCAAGACACTTTCACAAGTACCTCGTATCATCAGTTGCTCTATAACTTTTCAAATCTTTTGTTGCAAATTATATATTAAAATTAAAATTGTACTTGCAAATTGCACATTAAAATTAAAACTGAGTTGTAAAATTATTAAAGATCCTTTTCCAATTAAATCAAAACAGAAATAAAACTAATTTTAATTTTCAATTTAAAATTTTGAATATAAAAAAAATTAGTTTTATTTCTGTTTTGATTTTTAATTGAAAAAGGATTTTTTAACAATTTTCAATTTTAATTTTAATATGCAATTTACAATGTACAATTTTCATTTTAATCTGTTATTTGCAACAATGTGAAAATAATGTGAAAATAGGAGGAGAAAAGATTATGGAGGTAGAAGAATTTTGTTATTTGGGAAGTAGAATTACTAAAGATGGACGAAGCAGGAGCGATATAAAATGCCGAATAGCACAAGCTAAACGAGCCTTCAGTAAGAAATATAAGTTGTTTACATCAAAAATTAATTTAAATGTCAGGAAAAGATTTTTGAAAGTGTATGTTTGGAGTGTCGCTTTATATGGAAGTGAAACTTGGACAATCGGAGTATCTGAGAAGAAAAGGTTAGAAGCTTTTGAAATGCGGTGCTATAGGAGAATGTTAAAAATCAGATGGGTGGATAAAGTGACAAATGAGGAGGTATTGCGGCAAATAGATGAAGAAAGAAGCATTTGGAAAAATATAGTTAAAAGAAGAGACAGACTTATAGGCCACATACTAAGGCATCCTGGAATAGTCGCTTTAATTTTGGAAGGACAGGTAGAAGGGAAAAATTGTGTAGGCAGGCCACGTTTGGAATATGTAAAACAAATTGTTAGGGATGTAGGATGTAGAGGGTATACTGAAATGAAACGACTAGCACTAGATAGGGAATCTTGGAGAGCTGCATCAAACCAGTCAAATGACTGAAGACAAAAAAAAAAAATTTGCAATGAAAGATTTGAAAAATTATAGAGCAACTCATGATGCAAGGTACTCACGAAAGCGCTCTTGCTTGGATTATGAAATAAGGTAGGTGTCATCCTATTTCATTTTACTTTATTAATTCTGTACTTGGGTTGATCAGATTAATATTATTTGTATAGTGTGCAGAGGAATATGATTCCCAAAAGATCGATTAAAGAAAAATAATGTGTGTATATATATATATATATATATATAAGAAAAGTATTTATTTACTTTGTTACAGAAATTATACATACTGTAATGTTACTGATCAAAATTTATCTTTTAAAATTCAGACAATATTTGACTTAATGCAGATGACATGTTTTCATGTTTTTTTTTTTAATATCATTATGTAGAAATTCTCCCGAATCTTTATAAGCAACCTGATACAAAATTGTTCAGGTTAATATCAAATCATTACTGAAGTTAGCTGTATTTGGATTATTAAAGATATTTTATTCAAAAAAACTTATGTATTGTGATTGTCATCGATTCCATATTCTGAACTCTGCATTTCAATTTTTCTGTGTATTTTTTTTTTTTTTGGTGTGCAGTGGTGATTGGTTTGTTTAACTACTTAATTGATTATTGTTACTTTTATTACCACATAAATATTACTTGATTACATTGTTTATCACATATCTTTATGTGTGGACTGTTTAATTGTCTCTATTAATAAAAAGAGTTGCACGACAAAGGTAAATCTTGTGACCTAGAAATTACAGTGTTTCAATCATATTTTGTAAAATGAGAGAAGTCATTAGTAGAACTTATTTTATTTTTTACTTTTATACCTTTTAATGTTTACAAATACAAATTATGTAAAAGACAAGTAAATTTTGCTCAATAATGGATCCGTGGAGATAAAATACATTTTACCAAGGAATCAAAAGTAGCAGTAATTTTTTAAGTGAAATTTCAAAATGGAAATTTGTAGCGCATTGAGTCGATATTATTTTTCTATTATGAGAAATATAATGTATGTACATTTGTATTTAAGTTTGAAAAAATCCATTGAAGAAAAAGAAGATAAACAACTTATATTTGGTTCACTTCCAAAATACCATTGCAATTACAAGTTCTGCTTTTGGCAAAGCTTCATTTTACAAATTATTCAGTTTACCTGCTCAAGAAATAGAGATCACTGAGAAGTTATTCTTTACTAAATCTTAGTTTTTGTTTTATATTAAAATAGTTTGTAGTTTAATAAAATTATTTAGTTTATAATATATATTATTAATATTTCTTCAATCATCTGATGGCAATTCCTTATTTTTACAAAAAGATAAGAAATCTTTTTGGTCATGTTACAAGTTAAAATGACTTTTAAAATATTAACGATTACAGTGAAAATTTTCTTTCAGAGGATTCTACTAATAACATCTTAAAGAGTGCCTTCAATATCTACTTCGAAGAGATGCTACATAATTAGTTCTGATAAAATTGTGTAATAATAAGTTTTTTATGTTTTTAAAATGTTATCATGCTGATCAACAAGTATTAAATTAATAAAAAATGGCATAATTCTTCATCTGTTTTAATGAATCTCTGTGGATGATCTAGTCCTAATCCTGATTTAGATTGCTTATAAAACTAGAATATCTGAGTGCCACCACCTTCTTAGACAGAAAAAAATTCTATGTACATTTATTTCATGGATGTTATTTATTGCAAATTTAATAAGATTAGAATTTACTTTTAATGTTTTAAATATTTTTTTCAAAATTCATTTTGATACTACAACTTTTTTTTCAGTTATTGTTATTTTAGAGGGAGACGTCTCATAATGCTTCCTGTAAAACTTCTTACAATTTTTTTTATGTAGATGCCAATGTTTTTTTTTTTTTGTCTTCAGTCATTTGACTGGTTTGATGCAGCTCTCCAAGATTCCCTATCTAGTGCTAGTCGTTTCATTTCAGTATACCCTCTACATCCTACGTCCCTAACAATTTGTTTTACATATTCCAAACGTGGCCTGCCTACACAATTTTTCCCTTCTACCTGTCCTTCCAAAATTAAAGCGACTATTCCAGGATGCCTTAATATGTGGCCTATAAGTCTGTCTCTTCTTTTAACTATATTTTTCCAAATGCTTCTTTCTTCATCTATTTGCCGCAATACCTCCTCATTTGTCACTTTATCCACCCATCTGATTTTTAACATTCTCCTATAGCACCGCATTTCAAAAGCTTCTAACCTTTTCTTCTCAGATACTCCGATTGTCCAAGTTTCACTTCCATATAAAGCGACACTCCAAACATACACTTTCAAAAATCTTTTCCTGACATTTAAATTAATTTTTGATGTAAACAACTTATATTTCTTACTGAAGGCTCGTTTAGCTTGTGCTATTCGGCATTTTATATCGCTCCTGCTTCGTCCATCTTTAGTAATTCTACTTCCCAAATAACAAAATTCTTCTACCTCCATAATCTTTTCTCCTCCTATTTTCACATTCAGTGGTCCATCTTTGTTATTTCTACTACATTTCATTACTTTTGTTTTGTTCTTGTTTATTTTCACGCGATAATTCTTGCGTAGGACTTCATCTATGCCGTTCATTGTTTCTTCTAAATCCTTTTTATTCTCGGCTAGAATTACTATATCATCAGCAAATCGTAGCATCTTTATCTTTTCACCTTGTACTGTTACTCCGAATCTAAATTGTTCTTTAACATCATTAACTGCTAGTTCCATGTAAACATTAAAAAGTAACGGAGATAGAGAACATCCTTGTCGGACTCCCTTTCTTATTATGGCTTCTTTCTTATGTTCTTCAATTGCTACTGTTGCTGTTTGGTTCCTGTACATGTTAGCAATTGTTCTTCTATCTCTGTATTTGAACCCTAATTTTTTTAAAATGCTGAACATTTTATTCCAGTCTACGTTATCGAATGCCTTTTCTAGGTCTATAAACGCCAAGTATGTTGGTTTGTTTTTCTTTAATCTTCCTTCTACTATTAATCTGAGGCCTAAAATTGCTTCCCTTGTCCCTATACTTTTCCTGAAACCAAATTGGTCTTCTCCTAACACTTCCTCCACTCTGCCAATGCCAATGTATTACTACTGAATTGTCAGTTGTACTGTAACACTTTTTTGGTGATATTTTTTTGTCACATATTTTAATTTTGAGGCAATTGTAAATATAAAGATCTTATTTATCCCATTATTAAATTTGAATATTTATTATGTATTTCAGCATATATACGGAAGTTCGAAATGCCACTGTGTACAAAGTAAACTGATAATTTATTAATATGATAATAATGGTTGTTTATCAACCTGTTCTTTTATCAGTCAGATTTTTGGCATATCTCTTCTCTTTACAAGTATGAACAGCATGTATTACTTTAGAAAACTTACCTAGTTCGATCACTGTTTTCATAATTAAAACTTAGACAATGTTTTATTTCAAAGTTAACAAATTTTTACCCTCTTTTGGGGGTTAAAGGGTGGCTCAATTAAAATTAAGGCCAAAACCCAAACTCCAGTCTAAGAATTACGTGCATCCAGTTTGTCAGAAAGTATCAGTTTATATCTGAAATATGGAAATACTTTCTCATTACTGGCCTATTTCTCCCATCTTGGCTTACATTTATATGATTACAATTGTTTTTCATTGTTTTTTACCTACTTTGTTCACTCTATTGAGTACACAAAGAATCTCTTCCACAGCGTACCTGTATCGGCATGCAGAGTTTAGGAATTTTCAAACTTTTACTCGCACATTTATTTCATCGACACTCATTTCAAAATTAAAGAATAACTGATTTGTGCTGTTTCTTGCTCTTGACTATTCAATCAGAAATAGTTTGCACTTTGACTAGCTAGATCACAAATTTCTGTATTTGATAGCAATTAAATACAGTTAATCAACAATATAGGTCAATGGGAAGAGACTGACTGATCTGTAAATTATCCAGTTATAGTGGCTGCCTCCCGGTTAATTTATCTGCATTATTATTAAAATGTATTTTATATTGCAAAAAATATTTTATAAAAATTTATGAGTTGATTTTTAAATATTAGTTCTCTTGTATTAAATATCAGTTTTATATGCAACTTTCTAACTATAGTAATTTATTTTTTATTGTTATGATTGTTCAAACATTTTTTCAATATTAAACTGACATTAATATAAATAATGCAAAGTATTCCTTTGCATTCCTACAAAATGGAAAACTCTTGATTAAAAGCCAAAATCAGACACTATAAAAACTTGGGAGAAGAGCATCAGTACCGAAGAATAATATTTTTTCTCGTGTGTAATTTCTTAAGTAGATTCAGTTTATTTAACTGACCGTTTATATATAATACATATCTTTATCTTTACGGCATGAATTATTTATAAATTTAATCCCTGATCTTATATTAGTAATGGCTTTCTTCACATTTTTATGATTTCTCGCTACTATATTTAATTTTTTACTTACATTTACAGGTAAACATACAGTTGAATTATCAGGGGAAAAACTCAGTGGAACATTGTATGTAGAATATTGAAAACATCAATAATCATAAACCTCTGTTATTTAAAGCAATTAAATAAACAATTTTTTTTTTAAATGTTCGATAATTTTTCTAACTTCCATGATGTAGTGTGCTGTTGGTTCCTCTCATCCAAAAGGTTCTGTCTGTATTTAAATCCTGATCAGACAAAGCTTCTGGTTTGTGTGGGAACAATTTTAAACAATTATTCATTAATGTATTGTATGTGTATAAACTATTTTCCTGTAATTTTATTTTGCATTTTAATGCCATGAAATTTAATGTTATTTTTGGTTTTCCATTTTAATAAATGTCTTAGTATTTTTAAAATAATTTATATATATATATATATATATAATTTATATATTATTTAACATCTATTATTATTATTTATTGATATATTTTCTTTTTAGAAATATCATAATAACAATATTCCCTTGCACCAAATAACAAAAGCTATTATAAACTGTATCCTGTTTAAGTTTATGATTTTGAATTATCTGGAACATTTCACCAAGTTGGATCCTAGAAGCTGAAGGATGTGAAATAAAGATGTGAAATATTTTGTTTTATTATCTTCTCATTATTAATTGTTTGTTTGTAGATTCAGAAATAGTTTACTCTTTCATGATACAATTTCTTAATATCATATGTTAAAATGTCAGCAATATATGTTTTCTAAGTGTATTCTACTCTGTCTTAATCGATATCAATTAATAATGCTTCACTGTAGGGTTTACTCCTGTAATAAAATTAATATATTTAAATTTCATTCCTGGATTAGCAAAGGGGAATTTTCAATATGTTCAACAGACTAATATATTATTTTAGATAGCTTCAGTTAAGCAATTCGTATGTAACAAAAATAATTTCCTGTTGCTGTGTTTCTTTTTTTATACTTAAATTTTATTATGTTTGTATATATTTTTTCTTTATTCATTTTGTAGGCACAACTTAATTTTTTTTTCTTTATGAAAGAAGTATTAGAGTACGTTATTTTCTTATTTTCATTCTTCTGTTTGCTTTTAATAATTATTTATTGTGCTTTATTTAATAATATTGCCTTTCAAATCTACAGTATCAATTAAATTAATTTGATCATTAAAGTTGACAATGTACAAGTATCTGAATAGAATTGTCTTTTTTTATAATACTTGAATATTAAATAATTATTCGCATTGGATAATTTTTTCCAAGTTTGGCAGACTGAGGACAATGTGAAGCAATGTTTTTCATTTATTTCTGGGCATTTTCTTTCTTGGTCTTCAAATAGTTCATTCTTTCGCTTTGTTTTGTCTTTCTGTGTTCTGATCAAACATTGTTGGCTTCTTTTTACTACTTCTCTTAGAAACACTTGAAATGATGTATTTCTTCAGATATATTTAAATTTCTTTTAGGTTTTTCTGAACCACAGGTACATCAGTTTCCATTCTTTTTGTTGTAAATGTGGAAGCCCACAGGGCTGGTTAGTGGTTAATTTGTCTTCACAAATCAATTTGTTATCAGCTGATTTTTGAAGTAGAAGATTCTGAGCTGCAAATTCTAGTAAAGGTGTGCTACTTTTATATTTGAGTATTATATGGTTGATACCGGTGTACTTTGGTGATTGGGGTTTAATTAACCGCAATGTCTCAGGAGTGGTTGGCCTGATTGAACAAATAATAATAATTGGCTAATTGAAGAAATTGCAACATACAATTAGGAAAATAAATATAAATATGGTTGAGATTCATTTTGTGAGCCTGTTATGATTCATTCTCATAAGGTGGCCAAAGAATTTTTTTCCTTCTTTTTCTGATGAAATCTTTTGCTAAATTTCATTTTGTTTGTAAAAAAAAAAAAAATTATTTCTGAATTTGTATTCGTTTTTACCAATTTTTATTGGTCTTGGCATTTTCTTAAAGTTTTCTTTTCCTTATTTTCTGATGCATACAGATCTAATGGTTTGATTATTGTATAGTAATGGCTGATTTTGGTTTTGATTAAGATGGGTTTTTTGTTGTAAATATCTTTTGTTAATTGGTAAGCAATTCTATTTTACCTGTTATTGTTTTATAGCTTCTTTATTGAAACCATTAATTTGGATTATTTCTCCCAGATAATTAAATTTATTAACTTTATGATTTTTCCATATTTCATATTAACGTGCTTAGAGGTATTTCTAATGATGTTTGTCATAAAATGTATCTTTTTGAATGACATTTTTAGCCCTTTCTCTGTGATTTCTTTTTTGTGATTTACTTGTTCTGCTGATGTTATGAGATTCTTCCCAGCAAAAGCTGGGAAGAATCTCATAATTGACAAGTTTTAAGTGAATCTCATAATTCATCTCATAATCTCATAATTGAATCTCATAAGTGACAAGTTTTGGTTTGGACAGTTAATTCCAAATTCTTCTAATTTCAGACCCAATTTTATTTGGTGGGGTGTTCCAATTTATTTCATATTTTTTTCCCCATTCTCTTATTACTTTCTTTAGTACACAGCTAAAAAGAGTTTGTGATAAACCTTCCCCTCTTCTTACTTCATTTTTAATTTTGAACTATTTGAAAGCTCTCCCATGAATTTTACTTTGGGTCTTTGTTTATAATGTTAAATGTTTTGGGATTCACAGCGAATAATCCTAGGACTGTTAATTAAGGAGTCCTGTCAATTGAATAGTATGCCTTTTTAGAACCCTTGAAGATGATTATTTAGTTTATTGCCCTGCCATTCTATCCCTTATTATTGTTTTTAAAGTTCCAGATTTGTTCAATACATGATCTTCCTTTTCTGAATCCTCATTTGTAGTCTCCCAGTTTTGTCTATGATTATACTACGTTTACCCCTATCTTTGTCAACCAAACTGTTGGCAGACTTAACAGAGTGGGTGAACGGGGTTTGTTATACTGCCTAATCAGATATCATCCGATTAATAATAATATGATACATTTACGAGGTTCGGCTGATAAATTTTGCACATATATGTGTAGCATGGGAATGAAAAGAGTTATTGAATGAAATAAAAATTAAATAAAAGTACAATACGCTGAAAAATGCAGTATTTATTTTTCAATATAATCCCTGCATACACTGATTACACACTTTTCCCAACATGTGACAAGTTTTTGCAGTCCATCATTGAAAACTTCTGGCGGTCTTTTTCAGATCCAAGCGGTCACAGCATCCTTCACTTCATCATCGGTAGTGTAATGATTACCTTTGAGATCGCTCTTGAGGTGCGGAAAAAGTGAAAGTCACAAAGCCAAATCCAGTGAGTATGGCAGATGTGGAATAGGCTCAAACTTCAGTTTGCAGAGAGTTTACGTGGTACGCATCGTGCACAGATTTTATGGTAACCCAGTTTCTCAATAATATGGCCTACTCGTTCTTTAGATATGCCTAACTGAATAGCAATGCGTTGCTAGGTGATTCGCTGGTCACTTTGAAGCAGATCATCCACCTCCTTTCTATGTTTCTCATCAGTCATAGAAACTGGTCGTCCACTGCAAGGTGCATCCTCAGTTGTCACTTTATCAGCTTCACATTCGCAAAATTTCAATGTCCACCTATTCGCAGTACTCCTGTCGACAGTTTCACTACTGTAGACCACTTTTAAACTATGAAAAATATTCATAGGATTCACATTTTCTACTGTTAAAAATTCAATCACTGCACGCCGTTTTAACTGTGTTGACATATTGGCCGTACTCGACTCCATTTTAACTGCTACTGAAAACAAACCAAAAAACGGATTTCAACACATTATCACAGGTTTGTAGGGGGATTTTAGCTATCATGTGCTGCCACGCCCAACTCGATAGTGTACCTTTTCTCTCCATGTAGCACACTAGTGTGTAAAATTTATCAGCCGAACCTCATATATAAATTGCAATCACATTAAGAATCTTGTTGTTGCAGTTTGTGAAGTAGTGCGTGCCACGTAAAGTTAATTTGTTTATACTCGTCTATATTTGGTTTTTCTTGAGTGCATTATCCTGCGTATAATATTTTTGTAATTTTATTTTAATTTTAGTGAATATTTATTTTCTTGCCCAATTTTTAGTCTTCCCAAACAATTATGGAGGGTTTTATGTCATAACTTAAGAGAGGGAAAATTCTCAATAGTCAAACTCAGGAAATTGTACAGAACATTAATCACTATGGAAAGAGAGAGGCCAAAGAATTCCAACAATTGGTGGTTCCAAGCATACCATTTATTATTCCTGTGAAAAAGTGTATGGAGAGAACTGCTGCTGCAGTGGGGTTTTGGTCAGGACTGTTGAAACTATTAGAAAAGAAATGAATGGGATGTTGAGAGGATGAATGTTCTTGTTTCAACCTGCAAAAAAATATAAAAGAGAAGACAAAATTACTAATTTAGATGGTTTTGATAAATGTTTAGTTAGGCGAATTGTTTACTATTTCTATTTGCAAGAAAAAGACATATTTGTAATAAACAAGCTAAACATATTTGTAATAAACTGAAAGAGGCTATTAGTTTTCAAGGTGGTGTATGGAACATCAGGCAAGTAGGGAACTTTTAGACTATGTAAAACAAATTGTTAGAGATCTACAATGTAAGGTTTATACCTAAATGAAACAATTGACCCTATATAGTGAATCTTGTAGAGTTGCATAAAACCAGTCAAAGGACTAAAATAAACATATTAGGCAAGTAGGGAACGTTTAGACTATGTAAAACAAATTGTTAGGGACCTACAATGTAAGGTTTATACTAAAATGAAACAACTGACACTAGATAGTGAATCTTGTAGAGTTGCATAGATATTTTCTACCAAATACAAATTCATTTTTAGCAAAACAATTTTACGTTTGATTCTATTTTAAAAAGTTTTCCTTTTGTAATAATAAAATGTCAGTTTAGAATCAGTATGAATATTAATAAACGCTATAAACATTCAACGATTACAAATTAGCATAAAGTATTGTAGATATTTTATGATCAAGCAGTTTTATATTCAACAGTTATTAAATAATTATTATTTATTTTTTATTATATTTATGTAGATATATCTGTGTTAATGCTTACAAAGAAACATAGTATGAATTATCGCATAGAATTCTTCCATGTTCAAATTTTCATATATTTTGGTGAATATCAATTGCATTTTGGTGGTCCTAAAATGCTACTGTGCATTTCTATATCAGGCTCATTGAAGAAGGCAATTGAATACCACAAAGTAATTTACCTATTGCTGTAGGGAAATGATGAGGCATCATCATTTCCAAGGTTTAATCATCATTTCAAGGTTGAACCTTGTTAAACCTTGCAAGGGATGTTTTTATGTTTGAGAAGAACTTTTTCTTAAATAAATTGTGACTTAAGCCAAATTGCTTACAATCATTATGGTTATGTTACCTAATAAAACTGTATAACTACATAAAAAAATGTACATTGTATTATATTATTTTTTGATTCGCATAATATAATCTTCTTACAGCAAAATTTTTTACAAGTTAAAAAATTTATATTGTTTAAGAATTAGTATTTAATATACATTATTATTTAATTTAAGAAATTTCCTCGAAAGGAAGTCTAGTTTGAGTCAAAACCTTACTGAGAATCAAATTGATATTCAGAATCTTCATTAAAGAATGGTGGTTTTAAACGTGTTTTAAATGAAAACAAAAATGCTTACAGTTGATGTTGTTTACTTATCAAATTTGTCATCTCAAGCAGTTTTTCTTAAATAATTAAATATCATTTAAGTTGATTAAGGTATCTAGTAATGATCGTTAAGAACACAAAGACTTCTGCTTTCATTTGATCTGGTAGGTCAATATGTGGTATACAATTAGAAAAATAAACTTTTTTGGAACCAGACGAATCATTTTAAATTACTCTGTAAAGAAACCATTATCATAGATTAAATGATTGTATTATGAACATAAATGATAAAATGTACTAATCCAAAAATTTATAGTTATTTACTTAAAACATATTTCAAAATTTAATATTGTTATGTTAAAGATAATCTTAAAATTTAAAAGATTCTTTATTTTATTTTTTTATTTTTTAGAATTATTTAATCGAAGTCAACAAGAATCGCTACTGTCAGATTACTTTGCTAAAAATACAAACTTGACAAGAGATTTAGATAGGTTCTAAGAATATTACTGGTAACAGTTTCATAACTAATGTGAAAAATTATTCTAAAATGTTGATCGGTTTAATTAATGATAAATTGTTTACTAATATTCCATTTGGTAAGTTAACTTTTTCTTTTTTTGCCACCTAAAGATATATTAATTTATTTTAATAAGAATGTATGCTTGTAAAATTGAATTTAATTAATTTGTTGTAAGAAAGGTGTTCAAGAATGAAAAGAAGACAAGCTTTAGTAAAGGTGGATTAATGTGAGGGGGTTGGTTAGTTATCTTGTCAAGAAGATGGTGAGGGATACTTTGAGTTCAGGATAATTTTGTACTGCGTCCCTGAATGAAGGATAATTTTTTTATATTTTTAAAATTATAATCTTATTTGAAGTGTATTATTATCCATTGTTGTGCGTTACAGTCAAATTCCATTCTAATGAAAGTTGAGGCTACCTTTAAAAATTGTCATTGCAGTAAACTCATCTTGTATGCACAGAGTAAAAATAACAATTTACTAAGAATCTTTACAGGCTTGTTAAGATAGAAAAAGCAAAATTTCTAGGACTATAAAACTGTGATCATTGAAGCCAAGACTTCTACATTGTTTGCATTGTCTTAAAATATTTTCCATTTACATGTTTTATGAAAAATGGTGAAGTTTTATAATTTAGAAACATTAAAATCCATATATTTTTCCTAAATTTTTTAATTATTTTTTTGGAATATATATCTATATATAAAGCTACTTCAAATCATAACCTTAAAAATCCTGTTCTTGTAGAAATAAGCAATCAAAATAATTGTACATTTAATTGTCAAGATTCATTAAAGAATAGACTTGGATACTTTCTATAAATATATATATATATATATATCCTTGAAACTCCTGCCTGCACTGGGCTTCGTTGAATGCAGCAACTTGTGCTAACCATCCATGTGACAATAGAAACAGAGAACATCTTTTCAGAATCAGAGAACAGGGATATTTCTTGATATGATTAGAAATTCTTTAAAAAAGAGAATTCATAATTAGGAATTAAATTACTAAAATATCTCCCTTCTCATTTGAGTATATAGCAAACAGTTTATTTTTAAAATAAGTTGAAAGATTTATTTGTTTGAAAAAAATCTATTCATTAGAAGAATTTGTTGAGAGTTATGCTATCTTATGTTGTAAATTTTGATTCTACAAACTTTAAATATGTATACAAGTGTCTGTATTTGCTGTTTTTTAATCTTGAAGTTTATATTCTTTATGAATTATCTTGCCGTGTTGATCAATATGTTGTAACATTACTATGTTATTGTTATTTTACTTGTAATTAATTGATCAATAAATTCCAAGATGTTCATATTGTTTATAAATATATTTCCTAGAATACAATCAGGAAATATTAGTACCTATTAATGAATTAAGTTATTGCAATGCAGTTAATCTGTGATATGAAGTGAACCTGAAAAAGGCATTTTTTTTTCCCAACAATTTAGTTAAAAGCAAAAACTATTTTGCTATCAATATTATAAATGTTTACATTAATCTTTGGTATATTAGTTTTAAAAAGTTATTGTAATTGTAAAGGTCTACAACAGTGTTTTGTTACAAATTAATAGCTTTGTAACAACATCATTTGCCATCCTAAGATGACCTCTGTTTTGCATTGAAATATCTTATTAAATCGCTAAGTTTTTCATCATTATTAAATGTTTATACCTAAACATTCCGAAATGTAATAACATCTCTTCAGGAACACTAAAAAATTAAAATAAATTTTCAAGATACAAAAACAGGCTTTCGAATCATATTTTGTAACACTCTTCTCATTAAGGTTTTCCTTGATCCATCCAGACAAATGCTGGGGAGGCAGTTATTTTTTTTTATCCATCGAGTAGCATACCCTACGTGTTCCTGGCTTGATGTACATAATGTATTATTATGTATATGTACCAACCAATATAAAAGATTTATTTATGTAAATAAAATAAAACTGAATAAAAAAAATGATTTAATGTTAACTAAAAAATGCTATTGAAAATAATTAAGTAGAGTATGAGTAAAAACTCCAAATCTTATTCGGCATTTCCCTTCTTATTGGTTACTCAATATGACATGTCAGTCAAACGTCATGTTAGCGTTACATATGTCGTCATCTAGTCTTACAGAAAGAATAACCATGACATTGTGTTATTTTTTCTGTTGTAGAATCTTAACAACATCTAACGGGTAAATGTCAAATTTCAAGCTGAAAATTACCAGTCATTAATGATCAATTACTACATCGTTAATGGTAAAAAATTAGCCAGGCTAATAAATTACAAACTGACTTTCCGGCTGAAAACATCTCTCCATCATTTTATTTAAAATAAGAGATTTTCTGTTATAAAAATATTACACTGTGTTGTAAGTTGCATACAATGAAGCTGTTTAAATACAATTGAAAATTATAAAAAAATGGAAATTATAATCCCAAGCAACCTGAAATCATGTAACAGTAAAATCATAAGTAGCATAATAAGATTACAATTAATTTACTGCTTAGTTAAAAAATCATCTGTAATATAAAATTTAGTATTCATTGAGATTCAACAGAGGTATTTACTAAGTTTTTGTTTTCAGGTAAGCCATAATATTAATTAATTAAAATAAGTGAATTTATTAAATTAATTTCTTGTTATGTTTTATATCAGTAATTTATTTTTACATTTTGTTGTGAAACAGGATATGAATTGGGACAAATTGCGAATGAAATTTATGGTGAAGTTTTAGAATTATACAAATTGCCACTGATTAATATTACCATTCAAACTTCACAGGAATTCATCGATCGAGTAAGCCATACTTAAATTTATTCTTAATAAGTTATTTATATAAATTTTTACTTGTTTTAAAAACAGTCCTTTCAATTTTTCAATTATATCTGTTGTTGCTAAAATCTAACTTTGTGTATATCGTATCTGTTTTACGTAAGTTTTAAGGCTTATTTCAAATCTAAGAACCTGTTGCTAATAAACAGCAATTGACCGCAGCTAATTGAATGTGTACACATCATCGGTTCAACCAGTTTATTAGATCTGTCTTCCTTCAATTAAATTGATTGCCTTTCTATGGCAGTAATAGCATTGATTGTGACAATCAGTTCTTTCACTCGCAGCCCATACAGCACAAAAACATCTTCAGGATAGCTAATAGACATTCAAGCAGGATGTCCTACGGGTTCCAAAATTTTTAGGACATCTCTAGAATATAAAAATGTCTTTTCCTGGTGATATCCTAGGGCTATACTTACTGAATGGGATAAACTATGAATTCTTGGGATCTTGTTAGGATATCCCCTAGAACATCCTACATACATATGAAATAATTTTCTGATGTCTCAGGATGTCATGTATTGTTTATGATTTGATTTCTTCGTGCAAAAGATCATAATGTCCCCAAAGTTCATTATAAATTGTGTGAAATTTATGGGTCTACAGTATACATAAAGGAAAATATAGTGCAGTGACATTTTGAGTATAACAAGGATGATTCTAATGAAGAGAATAGAAGGTATAACATTCAGACAGGTGGTCTTTACAGACAAGTTAATGTAAAATTAATATTTATAACATTTAACATAACTGTTAAATGTAGTACACATCTGACCGCATTGAGTTCCAGTTATCTGTTCTTGCTACTGCCAGATATTTCACAGTGTACAGTGTATAGAATCATTGTTGCGTAAATACTATGCTACATCTTAAACTGTATGCCAGATATATACCAAAAATGTTTGACGGTGAGAAAAATCAGGGGATGCCATCTGTGTATTTTTGACTGCTACAAGAGAGAAGGATAAATGTTTTTCTGATGATTTGATGAAACGTGATTTCTTGAATTTTTAAAACTATCCTTTCAATTCTTAAGTATCCTTAAAAATACGTTCTAAGAAACAAATGTATAGTTTAAATAAAAATTTTTACTTTAGTAAAATTTACAAAATTGTTTCAAATTCAAAATTCATTCTGGATTGCATACTTTGAGTATATATCTAGTGAATAACTTAAATATTCTCATTAATTAATAATCTACCTACATGGTATAGTCTCATACAAATCAATAATAGATCTCATTCTGCTTCAGAAATTGTTGTTTAAATCATTTTGTACTATTCTGATTTTAGCGCTTGCTTTTATTCCTTTAGTTATAGCTTGTATTAATTTGTTCTTTCAAAACTTAATTTCATCATATTATCAAGGACTAATACTATTAATTTGATTCATTTATGTAGGTAATCCTTGTGTATAATAGTTTTGATGTTGACAGTAAAGTACAGCGTGTGACCCCTGTTTTATATAGACATATCAATGACTTATCACGTAATGCTCTCAGCAATAATATGAAGTAAGTCTTAGAATAGCTGTTTTTATGTTGACCAATTATGATAAAAGTAATTTGTTGTAAGGTTTTTTTTGTTATTTTTAGTAACCATTTTTTAATAGTAAAGGTTAAGCAATTAATAAAATTGGATGGTATTTAATTTTTTACTTTCTGTTAACAAAACCCATTCATTATAAATATTTACAGCTGATTATGTTAGACTAGAAACGTGAACCATATCTCTTATTCTTACAATATGCTATTTATGATATATCTGGAAAACAAGAAAGCGTTGAAAGACAATTAACAAAAATTACTCCAAAATATAGTCATTTTGACTGTTAAACAATTTTCATCAATTATATATATATATATATAATTTTCTTTTAGATTTATTTAAAAAAATGTTTTACCTACTGACCTTTCTGATTGAAAAGATCTTTTCACCAATTATTTAAAAAAAAAACTTTCTTTTATAGAACCTACTTACTACAGTAAGTTTTAGGCTGCACACAATAAATTATAATGAAGCTATCTAAATACGATCAAAAATTAAAAAAAAAGGTAATTGTAATTCCAAGCAAACTGAAATCAATGGAAAAATAAAATTGTAAATAACATAAGATTACAATTGACTTACTCCTTAAAAAAAAATCATTAATAGTATAAAATTTAGTACTTGTTAAGAGTAAAGAATACTCAGTTAAATATAGAGAATTTAATAGTATTCTATATTAATTATAGCTGAACCATTTTTGTAAAAATATATATATATACATACTTACAAAAAATATTTTTTGTACATACTTAATTTGTATTTTACTGGAAATGTAAAATACGAGTGCAAACCAGGTAACATGAAGAATAATTTTAGGCGACTTCAGTTGAAAGCATAAAGCTTCTTAAAAAGGTTTAAACAACTTAAACCCTGAACTCAGATTGCTCACCACAACTGGCCTTTTTAGAGAGCCATATAACTTACTTTTACTTTCATTTCAATCATTTTTTTAGATTGTCTTGTGTCCTCAATTGTAATTATTGTACTTTGTAAATTTGTATTATCCCTCTTTAGATGGGTTTAATTTTATTTTTAGCATTACCAACAGAAGAGATCAGTTTTCTCTGTAAACACACTATTGTTAAATTTGTAATTTTTCAGAATGTGTTTTTTCCTGCTTCTATAAGGAGGGTAATATAAAGTTTTTGTCATACTTTGTCTGATCCTTCTCTATTATCCTGAAGTAATGTTGTTATGCTATACTGGCTGAATTTACCGATTCTTTTCTGTATGTTACCAGTGGTTTCTCTTCTAAACTTATGTTTTATAAAGCAAACTGGATGCCACTTGGTCTGGAAGATTATCACATAAAAATTAATTTTATTAAATATATAGCCAAGTTTGATGGTTTTACCACCTTAGCTTGAAAAGATTAATGGATGAATTTCAAAAAGATTTTTAATATTCTGCCCAAAATAGTGCTCCCCCTTTAATGTAAAAGATTCCAAGTTGCATTGATTTGTTGAGTACTTATCAATGGTTTATACGTATATAAAAAAATGTTTTAAATCATGCAAAAGTCTTCACCGGGGAGAGTCTTATGTTTCACTATTGATCATTGATATAATTTTTTAGATCCAAACAATGAATCTTGTATCATAACAATTGAAAGGATATGGAAAAGTGCAAAGTGATAAAATAAGAAGGCATAGCTCATATTTCAGTAAGTTTATATAGTATTGTATTAACAGAATAAATCAAGGAATTGTTAAGTTCTGGCCACTATAATCATCATGTGAGTAAGATCCATTTGAAACAAACTTATTTATGTATAGAAAATGTAAAGTACAAGTGGAATCCATGTAACAAACAAGTATTAAAATTTTTATTTCATTATCACAGGAAGACAGATCACATTAAAAAAAAAAAATTGACTGAACCGTCTACTTTTGTACTTTTAAAAACAAAACATACAACACTAAGTTAAATACAGTGGACATTGGGATTTTGCTTTAAAATTTACTTCACTGGAGCCAGAAAAGAGTTAAACTCTAGAATTAAATTACAAAGTATTTTCTAAACCTCTTTCTGTTTATATATTCTTACTTCCATTTTTATTCTAGGAATCGGTAGAGTAAAATTCTCTTTATATTTGATCCTGATAAAGGGTTGATAAAATTAGAACAGAAGCTTCCAGTTCCATGGCATGCATTTAATGAGACCCCAAATTTGGCAGTAAGTAGTTTTTCATATTTAAATTTACTGTATAGGTTGTTTAAAAGTTGTGGTTACATAATTATGAAGTTTGTCATTGGCAGTTGGTAAATTTATGGATTATGCAATGTTGATTTTTGAAGTTACTCAGTAAGGAAAGAGAAGTTATAACTTTTACCTCTTCTTTCATTTGCTTTTTCCTTCTTATAATTTGTATACTCTCAGGTGGTTGTTTTTTGTCTGTGTGTATTTTGCTTTCTGATCTTTTAAATTTTTTTTTATAGTTTCGAAAGTAACACAATAATTTCTTTCCTGAAAATGTTGATAATTATGTATGTTGACTCTTCATTATGTATGCTAGCATTATACTTTTTATTTTAAGTGGGTGCCTATGATAATTCCACTGAAGGAGGCTCAATTAGTTTTGAAAGGATAAAACAATTCTTGTATAATTTTGAGATTGAGTAGTTTATAATATTTATTAAATCTAGTGTCATCGTATTTCATCATGCTGTGTAATGAAAAATGATATTGTGAGTTAAGTCACCAATTTACTTAATTTTTTGTTCTAAGAAAAACATTTTTAGTTAAATATTATTATGGTAAATTAGAGTTTTTTTTTAAAGTATTTTTTTTATAGGAAATGCCTGAATACAAGGCAGTAATGGAAATTCAACAGTTATTTTCACCTTCCAATATTACATTCTGGACTCTGTATTACTATTATATTCCATACATTGATCCTGTAAATTGGCTTCCACCATTCAAAGGTTTGTTTTTTAATATTATATTTATGGGTTCGTAAATAGTAATCCAAGTAATGGTTTCATTTAGAGGTGAAGTAAAGTAAAAAATTCAAGTAACAATAATTTTGATCAGTTTGAAAGTGGAAAACAATGGATTGCCTAGGGCTAAGTTGCACTTGTGCCAAGTGGCAAATTAATCCATTGGTTTATTTGTCTTTGAAAATAATTCCAATAAAATACTATTTCTGTATCGATTAAAATTAATTTAGCGATAAGAAAAATAATTTTTTTAAATGTACTGGCTTTTTCTTTTGAAGACTTTTTTTGTAAAAATTCATTTAACGAGGCCTTTTATACACTATTTTTATAACTTACACTAATTAATTAGTAATATAATATACTAGTTCGTAATAAGAGGATGGTTTGAAAAGTGTGCAAAAATAAAAACCATTTAATTTTTCCAGATAAACCTTTTTTATTTCTCAACGTTGTCTCCTTTTCAACTTATACTTTTCATCCAAGTTGCTCCAGTTTGTTGATCCCTTTCAAGTAATAAGATTGTTCCAACTCTGCAGAATAGGAATTTGTTCCTGCAATCACCTCGTTTGAATAAAATCTTCCTTCCAGCCTTATTTTCATTTTGGGAAATAAATAATAGTCAGATCTGGAGAATAGGGGGCATGCAGAACTCATTTTGCATGCCTAACACCCCCTAACTTAGTTTTTCAAACCCTAATTCTTATCAATTTTGCGGCTACAACTGCAGAGCATGTGCATAATCATGAAGGAAAAGGATGAGGGCCAATTATGGAAGTTTTTCTTACAGACTGATTTTTAAATGGCCCAATAACAATGCATGGTATTTGCCTGTAATTGTTGAATCTTTTTCTTTATAGTTGTTGAGGATTATTCTTTGCGAATCCTAAAAGACAGTTTCCAAATATTCCTGGCTGAAGGAACAGCCTTTGTCTCTTTGGTGCAGACTCCTTGCTGAAAACTCACTGTTTAGATTGTTTCTTGATATCAGGCGTGTAGCGGTACATCCATGTTTTGTCTGCAATAATGAAAGGACACTTAAAAGCCTGTGAATTTTGTTGAAACAGCTGCAAACCGCCCATGGAACATTTCACACGATTTTGTTTTCGGTCAACTGTGAGCAATAGCGGCACTCATCTTCGGCTAGCTTTTTCATGTTCAAGTGTTGGTGTAAAAATGATGCACCTATTCAATTTAAATGCCCACAGCATTATCAATTTTATGCATCTTTATTCTGCCATCATCCAACAGCATATCATGAATTTTATCGATCATTTCTTAAGTAGTGATCTCAACAGCGCATTCAGAATGATTGACATCACTTGTGCTCATATGAACACTTTAAAAATTTTGAAACCAGTTATAAACCGTTCTAATCGACGGTGCAGATTTACCATAATATTATCAAGTCCATTATTTTAATCTTCTGAGGTGATTTGCCCTTCATAAAGTAATGTTTAATCAATACATGAAACTCTTATTTCATCAATTTTTTTAGAAATCACTCCAATTTCTCAATACAAATGGATCCCAAACGCAGAGAAATTAACTGATCAGGTTAAAAAACTTGTAAATTCTTCCAAAAGATGCTACTTACTGAAATTCACTTCGATATGCGCTGGTGGTCCCAACTTTCAGACTTTGCACAGACTTTTCATACCTTCCTTATAATTACATACTGGATCCTGGGTGAGACAGTATACTGATAAATTAAACAAATGAATAGATATCCTTTTTCACCTGTCCCCTTTCCTTTTCCTTGATCCAATCTTTCCCTTTGTCAGTTCTGTTCCTGTTAGATTCTCCATACTCCTTGTTATCTTATAGGATGGACAAACTTGGGAATCTTTCTTGTCCAGTGGCTGATAAGCCTAATGGTGAAAGTGCCTATCAGATAAAGTAGGACAAGTAGTTCTATCTTCCAATAACCCAATACAAGGTATACTATTTTAAATGGCTATTTTTTCTTTCTTATATTTATTAAAAACTTTAAAGTTTTCAATACACTTATAAAACATTCAATAAAACAGTCAACACAAATATATTAAATCATTATTCAATGAACTGTTAAATGTGTGAGGCACGTCAATTAGCTATCATCTGCTTTATTAAAGCAGTTTAACAAACGTAACTTAAGAAATTACTTTTTTTAATTTAAGCATAACATCTACTGTATCTAGAACTCACATTTACTAGAACTATCTGAGATCTCTGTTTTCTCAGTTTAAAAAGCATTGTAAAGTCGATTCAATGAAATAGATGGCTGTTACAGCTGCTAGCAAAGCTCTTTAAAAAAAGGCCCTTGTGAGTTTACAGTGAATAAATTCAAGTAAGCAAATAGGTTGTTGGTCGGCATGCTAGATTTGAATCTAGAATAGAGTGTAAAATGAACTTTAACTTTTGAGTTAATCAGTCACCTTACACAATTAACAAATAAAATTTTTTTACTGATTTTAATTGATATATTATTATTTCTAGTTTTCAAGAAGGTTAAATATTTTGACCAGTAAGGATAGTATTCTAATTTAAATTTTATGTTAAGTTTCATAGTTTTTTCATTTACAAGAATGTTTACAAAGGAATTGTAAAAAATATTTTTAATATTTAGTTTTTTTATTGTTTCTTATTATTTTTATCATTTAATTTATCTTAACATTAAATAAAAAAAGTATACAGTGAAGTTTATTTATGTCTAATTTGTTTTTGTAACACTTATATCTGTGATTCTAGGTTTTTTGGTAAAAATGTAATGCGGGATATAAAGGTATATATTTTAGAATCATAGACAAAACTTTATTTTTCTACATCAACAAAAGTATTCTCTTATACCGTTAATTAGCATTTGCACTTAACTTGAAGAATAATTATTTGTCGTTTACTTTTTATTGTACATTTCTGACTTCACCGATTACTTTTTAAAAGTAATTTTTTTTTAATATCATAACATTACGTATAATTTGTTACTTTATTATTAAGAAACTTGAAGCAATTTTGTGGCACATATTCAATATATATAGCACAATGTGATCATAAAGATTAGTAGTACTGATTAAAATGATTGTAAATGCTATCAGAAATGTCCAGTTATAAAGTGGTAGTCAAGCCAGCTAGGATTATATGTTGTTTTAGGTCTACAGGAAAATTTACCTACAATTTATGTATGAAAAGACAAATATGTAAATTATTAGTGAAAATAAATTAATAATAACTGTATGTAGTATTCAACATTATATATTGTTACGAGCTATATCTTGAAAGCAAAGATTTTAAAGACTAATTGTTTTTAAAATATTTGCAGTGAAAATTAGCGATTCAAAGTAATAAAGTAATTATTTGAAGTTACACTTGTTCTACCCATTTTAAACTGTTCAATTCAGAATGAACAGTTTCAGGATTCATACTACTTTTACCATACTGCTTTAGCATCTAGGAATAAATTTGTTTTATACAATTATTTAACGAAGTAATGATCATCCAATTATGGAAATTGTGAAAGGAAAATTTACAAAAATTGAAGTGAACAGTTTATTAACGATTTGAAAGAAAATAACTATAATTAGACAAAGGGCTGTAGGAATAATTATTGATAACATTGTGTACGTAAATGATTTGATATTACTGGATTGCAGGTCTCAATTTCTAAGTTCAGCAGCCCTGAAAAGTTCAACAAGTTTAATAATTCATGGTATAGCATCGGGTATATAAAATGGGTATTAAATGACTGTGAAAATTAATATTTTGTGTATCTTATTTGAATCAGATACCATTTTGTTATTTGTTAATAAATAACCCTATCTTGCTAGGGTATAATAATACATTTCTTTTAAATCCACATTTTTTATAAAAATATTTTTCACTGTTAAATCTTTTCATCAAATAATCCATTTTTCACAATTGCCACAGTAGCCATAAAAATCACTGGAAAATTTAATATACAGTATCCATAATTTCTCCTAAAAAAAGAAGGTTTATTGTATAACTCATGTTTTATGTTTTTTTTAATCATTTTCTTTTTTATAACTTTTAGGCTGGTACTTTGGTAAAACAGCTGGATAATTAGGCACAATGGATAGCGAGGCATATAATGATTTCTTATCTTCTGATGGTAAGATATGTACTGATGTAAATGAATTTGCTGATAGCTGGGCTCTAGATGTTGGTTGTGCATCAGAAAAAAATATTTAGCTTTATGAAGGAATCTGATAATGGATTATCAGAAAATTGCAACTCACTTTATGCAGATAAATCATCTGATTTCAGCGTTTGCTATCCAGTGGTAATTTATATTTATTTATATTTTTTTATGTAATAAAAATTTATATTTACTTTTGGTAATTATATTTTTTTAAATTTTTTTTATATTTCATGTTTATTTACCCCTTTGCAGCCGGTAAGAATTATTAGTCTCATAGCTTTTCATAATGGAAGAAATTTATAAAGAAACATTTAACTGAGATTAATTCAATAACATGTGTAACTCCCCTGTCTGATGTAAAAACTTTGCCCTTCACATGATGCTTTTGTTAAATGTTTTCTACATCTTGGAAATATAAACTGGAAATATGAAATCTCTTTATGCAATTTCAACCAATTTATCTAGTCCAAGGTCAACTGAATGAGGTCATTGCTATCTTGTAAATCACGAGTTCATTCATTTCCTTTTTTCTTTAAATTGAAAAGAAGTATGATAAAAGAAGTTCTTCCTGAAAAAGCATGATAAAAAACTTGTTTACTTTATAACATTCTATAAGTTTCTGTCAGAAAAAATCCATTCACATGTCAGTTCATGAGAAAGAACCAAAAGGTTTTTCTTTCTTTACAACTTTTGGCACAAAGAAACTGTTTATTTATTGTTTAATACTGTGATTGTACAATGATTCTACAATTGTACAATATGTTCTGTATCTTTACTTGAATTAAAAATATACAGAAAGATTAATCCATTTTTATTAATAGAAATTGTAACTATTGCTCTTTGTACATTTTTTTCTGCTGGACAATTTAATAGAATACTGTACAAGTTTTTTTTTTCTTTAAAACCAATGAGAAGCCATTGAAAGCCTCTTTCTAAAACCGATATGACATCAAAGTAATTAATATGCTTGAATTGTTCAATAACAGAATTAACAATTACGGTGAGTTGAATCGATTAATAAAATTCTACACTAAATGCCATTAGGATGTACACAATATTGGGATTCTAAAATAATAAAAGGGGCGTACATTTCAGGTTCTTCCATCATCCACAATGAAGTTGGAGCTTATAAATATTTAAATTTAATAAACTAATTAATTGGTATAGAACCAATAATTTTTAATGACGAATTCACTTTAGATTAACGTTTTTTGAACATGTAATAGCAATTCATCATTCTTGGTACAACTTTCACTTTTAGTGAATTTTAGTGGTATTACTTTTCAAATTCAAAGGAAGCAAATTAAGAAGATACAACTCTAGAATGTGATGGAAAAAATGTGATATTTGAATATATACATATTCAACTGGTCAGAAACAGTAACCATTTTTAAACAACTAAACATCACAAAATACAAAACTAACATATTAAGAACATAGGAAGCTAGATAATGTTAAAAAATACTATGTCATAAAAGTACATAAAAGATCAAAAACAAGTCCATTCACAAATTTAATATTTTTATTTTACGTTTTTTTTTTTTTTTTGTAATTTATTACTTTTTAATTTTTTAAGAGTTCATATTCCCTCAACATCATTCATATTTTCAGAGTTCTTTTCTTTCTCTATGGCAAACTAAGGAACTCATTATTGTCTACACACTATTGTTCATACTACAAAATTTATTTATTCTATTTTTTTTTGTCTCTCAAGCCAATATATTTTTTGAGCATCATTTTCTTCCCTCTATGTTACATAATTCCTAATCAAAACTCTCTCAATAGTTCCTTCAATAATGTTTTTATTTTGACCATAAATGAAAATTTCTTTTCATGGTTAAATTCGTGAAAAATGTTCAATGATTTATGATCTTGAGATCAATTTACAATTTGGAGATTCACAATGGCAACACTCAGATTTAAAGAAGAAAAAAATCAACCTAAGCAAAACAAATAATCCACGGGATGCTTCATGGTTTAAATTAAAAGTATGAAAATTTTACCAACAGTGGACCAGTTTTTAGAATGTAAAATATAAAATTTGCTATAATGTAAGATAAAACAGTTTTATTTAAAACAACACTTAGCTATACGATGGTTTACTAAGCAATTTAACTGAATGATTGTTTTATAAATATATTTACTTTAATGTATTTTATATTCTGGATCTCTTCAAAACTGTTACAGAAATTTGACTGTAATTAAATAATTAAAGAAACAATAGATGTGGGATGAAAAAGAATTAATGGAATTGAAAGCTTATCTAGGAACAACAGAAAAATATTTCAGTATCATAGCGACTGTGTACTTTTCTTTCTATCTAATAGATGAATACATCAAGATCTATACACCATAGGTGAATTGTAAACATTAGTTTCTTGGTTGTATCTTCTGACCACCACTCATTCTAGGCATCAAATTATAATATATTCTGGCCTCATGAACCAAGTTTGTAGCCAAACTGTATCACTTCATATAAATAACAGACACAGTCACCAAATAAATCCCACCTAGCCCTCCGCCAGATACCTGGAGACTTAACTTGATAAAGACATACAACTCAACTGACCATAAAACTAGATAGATATTTTAATAATTGTTAAAACAGTTAATTCAGTGCAAAATATTTTTAGACGTTTACTTAGATTTGTTTTTTTAGACATATTGAAACCTACCTTGAAAAAAATTTGTACAAACTTCAATCACAAACAAAATTTTCTTCTTTATACGAAAAGTATTGTTATATAATGTCTCGTAGTAATAAAAATTGTTGTCATCTCGATAAAATTTTGGGATATTGAAAATTCATTAGTGGAAAAAAAAGTACTTGGTAAGAATTATTTATTATCTTACACATTTGCTTCAAAACTTTTTAAATAAATTAGAACTCAAGTAACACAGAAAATAACAAGGTTTAATAATATTAAATTCAATAACACTATATTCGATAATCTTCAAGGCTTTTACAAATTAATTTTTTCAAGTAAGTGTTTTGATTGATATTACTCTTCAAATATCTACTTTTTCATTCATGAATACAACTACAGTAAAAAAATTAGACCATTCTGATGACAAAACCAACAGACTAGTACAAACAAATTTCCACAACAGAACTTTCATCATGATTTCAAGTTTTGAAATATAATTCTTCCAAATCCAATAAACAACTAAACCAACCAAAAAAGAAAAAAAAAATTTTAAATCGCATACTTTTTCATGTATTTCTGCTAATAAATAAACCGCAGGTTGTGCGAATAATGTCGTTTGTAAATATTTTTACTTTTACACAAGAAAGAATTAGCTGTACATTTTGAATGTATTTGGTGGATGTCTTTCTTTCTTTTCCTGTTTAGCCTCCGGTAACTACCGTTTAGATAATTCTTCAGAGGATGATATGATGTGTAGTCTTGTACATTCTCAGTTCGACAGTTCCTGAGATATGTGGTTAATTGAAACCCAACCACCAAAGAACACCGGTATCCACGATCTAGTATTCAAATCCTTGTAAAAATAAGTGGCTTTACCAGGAACTGAACGCTGTAACTCTCGACTTCCAAATCAGCTGATTTGGGAAGACGCGTTAACCACTAGACCAACCCGGTGGGTTGTATTTGGATATCTGCACTTAATGTTTCTTACAAAAAACCTTTGTAACATTTTAATATATTATTTTCATTTTGTAAAATGGACCCTAATGGAGAACTGCTTAAAAGTTGTTTTTTTAAAAAGGGGAAAACTCATATTGAGAAACAGATTTAACAGAGGGTGGAATAATCGCTCATAGTGTTTAAATTTTGTATGAAACAAAGATGTTTAGAAAAATGGACATATTCAGTTATCAAATTTTACTTTTATATATGTATAGATGCAATCAGTAGTCGGTTTAGTTTCTTCTTAAAGATACTTTTAATTAATAATTTTAATAAATCTTATCCTCTATTTTAGTTTAGAACCAAATAATCAGAGAGATTTAGAAGGTATGAACAGATTAGATGGAGTTGGGGATGGAGGAGGTAGAGATGCATCATATTACAATGTTTCTGATGTTGATACGTCTTTTGTTGACAACACACCTCCTTCAGATCATGAAGATAGTTCTGAACTTTCTACTTGAAATTTTAGTGTAATTATGTGAGTATGTTATTAAATGTTTAATAAAAAACTTTTTTTTCACATCTGATAAATCCATATTAGAAGAAATCTTCAAAGTGTTGTTCTCCTGCTCTTATGCATTTGCGGCACATTTATTGACTGAATTATACATTTTTTTAATAAATTTATTTCACAATTTATGAAATTGTCTGAGATTTCACTTGGCAGCTTAAGGCAGTTCAGCTTATTTGAATTTAAATAAAATACTATCTGATGATTCCCTAGAAGATAAAACTTCAAGGTGTCAAGTTCCATGAACCCATGTAATCATTTTTCCTTGGCATCTTATCGATTCAGGAAAATTTTTATCGAGATGGTCTGTAATTTACAGATGGCAATGAGGAAGTGCCCTATGTTGTTGCCAAATATAGTAACAACCAATTTTAAACGTGGGGTTGTTTAATAGCTTGGGAATAACAATATCTCTTTATATGAATTGCATACTACACTTCTATTGAAGGAATAAGACACTAATCTTTTGTGTTCCCACACTGAAAAATGAATTCAAAAGTACATTAAATTTCTTCTCAAATTTTTATGAGAGGATTTTCATCTTATCGATTAATACTTTCAGACCTAAACCTTAATAAAATGATTGGACTGGAAGCCTGGGCATTTTTGAGGTGTCTAAAAAAAATTACAATAAGCTAGTTCATATACATAACCTATTATATGTTGTACCATCTTAATGAGAAAGAAATGAGCTATCATTAGTGATGAAAATATCTGTAATAGATTACCTACCAAAAAAATTGTCACCATCTAAATTTCCTTAAAATTTCATAAAAACAAAAGATAGCAATGGTGCACAATATTAGTCAATAAACATACAAAATTGTTGTAATCACTACACACTGACATGTTATGCTGTCTAAAAGAATTTCACACTTTATAATGACAAAACAACCAGAAATTTATAATAAATGTAAAATAAGTTATGAATTTTTGAAATTGATTAGTTTTCTGTACTTTCAGCTTCCATTTCATCTTCATCAGATGACTACACACTGACATGTTATGCTGTCTAAAAGAATTTCACACTTTATAATGACAAAACAACCAGAAATTTATAATAAATGTAAAATAAGTTATGAATTTTTGAAATTGATTAGTTTTCTGTACTTTCAGCTTCCATTTCATCTTCATCAGATGATCAGGTTGATATTGAAGTCTGGGTCTCTCTATCTTCATCATCAAACTAATAATTTTCAAAATCTGAATCAAAACAAAACTTACCATTTCTTCGAGTTGATTTCAAAACTTTTATTTTGTTGATTTCCTTCATTATCACATCTGAAAATATCAGAATCAGATACATCCTGTCAAACATCGTTAGAATGATTTATTTTCTTGTTTTTTTTTTTTGTAAGTCACACGTATTTACTATAAAAACACTCCACACACAATATAAAATGTTAAAAATAAAAGAACAGTAAAGAAACCAGAACACAAATCAAAGCTCATAAACAACACCGAGTAACCTTATGTTTCATAACCTAAAGCGCTCTTGAACATGAGGTGTTGTTTTTATGGTTATTAACTAAAACATCCACTAGATTGCATTAAAATTCATACTGAATCGTTATAATGAACTACTGAAGTAGTCAACAGGCCCAGCGAGTATAAGTCTATCACTGTTTACTACGCATTTTAATGTAGCAGCCTGACATATACTTGGGCTCTGGCCTTATGAACAAAATAATCTGTTGGTGTATACTTGGGTTTAGGTCTGAAAGTGTTAAACATGTTATGATAGTTTAGTAGGTCATTCAGTTTTAAGCATGCGCTGATCGTATCATTGAACATTGATCCCGTCAACATTCATTTTTGATTCTTCATGATTTTCTAAATACTTGCTTGTATTAGTGCCTTTATTGTTTAAACCGGTTGTCAGTTACCATCTTTAATGAAATTAACAACAATTTACCTCCTGTGTAAAACTACACAAGTACCTACTTTGCAGTTTATTGATGATATTGCAGCTGATAAACTGTAATATCACATCAATGTGATAAAAGCTGTTTTATCACATCACTACTTTATAAGTGATGTGATAAAACAGCCAGTTAACAGTACGAGCACATAACAAATATAGATGAAACCTATCTTCATAGTATTAGTATGTGCCACCAACTTCAAGCTTGGAGTTATAAAAGTAAATTCCTGATGTAAAAATATTTACTTAGTTAGTATTTGTTAACTCCAGTTACCAAATAAAGTTAGAATATAAACTCCAATTCAAGATAAAATAAAAATTTTAGTTAACTCTTTAAAGATTTTCTTCTGGTTATTGAAATGCATAATAATTAGTTTATAGAATCATGCATATTAAAACTTTGATCTTAGTTTTTATTTCACCTGAAACTAACTATATTTGTAATCTATCTTTTATGATAATTACTTTTTTAATATAGATAGATATTCTGTGTTGTTGCAGGAATTTGGTGAGAACTAATCAAAGTCTGAAGAAACTAGACATCACAATAACATTGTTCTATTTAATTTTATTTCTACCAAAACTGTAATTCTTTTATCTTATAAGTTATTAGTTTTTTCCTTTTTACAACTACATAAGAATAAAAATTAATTTCAAATCAATATTAAAATTAATTAGTTTTATACAGATATTTATATTTCATGTAATTTTTTTTAATAAAATAATGGAATTTTAGTGCTTTTCTGTTATTAATCATAATTTTGATAAATTCCATTATTTGTTTTAGAAGATTTTTTTTATATCAGTAATTGATGATTATACTACGTGTTTGACTGTTTGTGATTTATTATGTATATTTTTTTGTTGTCAATGTCATTTTTAAATTGTATTTTTATTAAAAAAAAAAAAAGAAAAGAGAAAATATATTAAGCATGCATTAATCATAAACTGTAATTTTTTGTTATTAGAGTAAGAGAACAGTAATTTAATTATATTAATATTTATAATATGGTTTTATAATGAACTGAACATAAAAGGATATAAGCAACTAATATCATTACGTAATAGTGAAAACAAAAATTAATATGCAATTCATCATATAGTGTTCTACTTAGACGAATTTGTTTTCAGTTGAAACTAAAGAAAATTCATTTTATCAGAAGTTTTGGATAAGTTGAATTTAAATACAGAGATTTTTCTCTTGTTTTATAGAAAATATTTTAAAGGAATTGTAAAACTGATGTCATTTACAATTAATTTGTAAAAAAAAATACTAAATGTAAATTTTGATCCGTTTATGCTAGAAATAATTTTATCACTCAGGCACTAAGCCACATTTGTCAGTAATGAGCAGTATCATATTTTTAAAAGAATTTTATAAGCATTCCATTGTTGTAGTTAAGGTTATGTTATTGATTAATTGTTATTGAATTGATGAAAGTATTTTTTTAGTTTTTTTTTGTTATGGTTTAATTTCTTAAAAGATGTAATTTATTTTGGAAATGAGGACAAAGTTGAATTGTTTTTTTAAAAAATATAATGTATAAAAATTAGTAATGGCCTGTAGTACCCATTTTTTTTTTTTTCATAAAAAAGATGTAATGACTGCAATGAATCCCTACCAAATACATAACAGTCTCTATTACCAGAGAGATCCTAAGTTTAAGCTGATTGAGATTAATAAACTCATCCAAGTAAATTTTATCTGTCGGAGTATGTTAATGTAAATGAAAATCAGTGAACAAATAAGTCAGTATCAATGACTAATAATTAAGTCATTGATTTAAGTTCAACTTAATTACTTCACTGCGTATTAAGTATGAAAACTTGTATTAGAAATATAGATTACAGAGTTCTGATAGTCTAAATGATGTTCTATTTTTTTTAAAAACTAATAATGTTGCCTGACTATGTAAAATTGGTGTTTTTAATCAGTTGACTAATATTTTATTTAGTTAAGTGTGACTTTTTAATTATTTATAGTTTCATCATGGTGTTATTAAAAAAAAATAAAGAAATATATCAATTGATTTACTGTTCAACACAATGAAATGTACGTCTTAGAAGTTTTTTTTGAAATTAAAACAATTTCAAAGATATAATTCTTGTTATGGTGTCTGATAGATGAAAACACTATTATGTCCATTGGAGGTTTATACTTTGTGACATTTATCAATTGTAATTGTTAAATGAGAACTTGTTAAAGATCTTTACCAAGTCCTCTGCTAATTTAACAGAATGTTTGTTAAATAACAGTATATTGGCACACACTTACATAAAAATTTACAGGTGTTGAATGAAAATGATGTTCGTTCACTTTTATGCATTTGTCAACGTATTTGAACATGTTCCTGGCTACTCTTCTTAGCTGTTCCCTGTCTATTTTCCGGATGTTATTGGTAATGCTTGTCTTCATTTCCTGCAGGGAGTGTGGATTGCTTCTACAAACAATTTCTATTTAGTAATCCCTCAGAAAGAAGTCTGGACTAGTCACATTAGGCGATCTTGGCCACAATCCTTTTGAAATGATTCTCCCACACCAAAAATATCCTATAGTATCTCCATCTGGCAAGTGGCACTGTCCTGTTCCAACGAGCAGTCACGCTCATCCCCTTGCAGTAATGCTATGAACTGTTGGATTAATAATAAATAATTCCTTGGTAGACGGAAGCATCCAGAATTTAAAAGAAAAACAAGAGTCCTAATATCCATTGCTTTGAAACTACACACCATACGCTTATTTTTTGTGGGTGTAAGGGAGATTCAAAGAAAATGTGTGGGTTTTCAGTACCCATCAAGGTGAAACCACGCTTCATCTGTGAAAGACACTACCTAAAATACCAGTGTTGCCTCTAATGAAGTTACTGTCAATGATTCAACAGTCATTGACACTGACACGCAGCATAAGATTTCATCTCTAAATAAGTAACCATAATGAATACACTTTCTTCAACAGTAACTGCATTTTAATAAATACATGATTATGCAGCCTTGTTCAAAAACCAATATTCAACACAGTGGCAATACTCTAATGCGTAGGCTATTACAGTACTTCTCACTTCAGCTCCAGTTACCCATCTCACAGCAAAATATGCATTTTAACAAAAATAATGCTTTTAGAATAAAGATTGATGTAGCTTCTTTAATTAGAACACGCTGTATATGTATGACTGTGTGATTATAAGTTTTTAAATATATTATGATGTACACGGGATAGGTATACCCATTCGGTGAAGAAAAGTTGGAACTTGTTGTAATGAGCTGTGTTATGGTAACGCAGGCATTTATTTTATCATTTCTAAATATTTTCTTTGTAAAACTGTGACTCAATTTTTAAATTTATTGAATAATGATAATGCTTGATCCAATAAGTTAATGCTAACTGGTTGTTGAAAATCTGTTGTTAATAAGACAAAACTTTGAAATTATTGGTACATATTCAGCGGAGATAACATGTATTTGGTATGCTCAAAGAATTAAAGATTTTTTTTTAAATAAAAAAGAGCAGTTTAAGTTGGGTTTATGGATATTTATTTTGGTGATATATAGTTAATATTGAAATTTTTATCTAAATTAATAATTTTTATTGAGAAAGAATTAATTTATCAAGTACAAAATATGTATTTTTTAATTATTAATCGCAATGATTGTTATATAAATATTCTATTACCATCATTGATATATTTTTAATGATTTATTAACTCATTCATCGCCTCGATTGTATTAATGTGCGATAAAAATTAATTCCCATAATGCCACAATTTGAAAATACATTCTTTGTTTTGCAAACTTTAATGTTGTGTAAAATTACAACGCTCAAATCAGTCCCTTTCACATATTAATTTATTCAGAATAAAATGGAAGATTTTCTCCTGTTTTAAATCCATATTATATAAACAGTAATGTTTATATAATAATGTAATTTTATATAATGTTTATTCTGTTTTGTTCTGAATACAATAAACAAGGAAGTAATTTGATGAGGAATAATTTGATTTTTACTTTCCTGATTATAGCAACATATGCTGCTAGAGCAGCTATAGCTACAATGGGAAGTATTGGTCAAAAAATATTCTAAAAAAATTTGTCTTTTTTAAGTTTTGTGCATAAAGGAGACATATAAAAAATAGATTTAAATAAATTGTAAATATTCTGGGAAACGAATCTTATTCCAATCCGAGTATAAAACAAAAAATATTTTTGTCAGATGGGAGTTTGTGTGTATGGTCACACAAACTCTATATTTGCTGTATATTAGCTGTATTTGGTCTTATTACTCTAGATCCTATCGACTGATTTTCTTCAAACTTGGTAGACAAGTACCACCTTCAAGGTGAAATAATGTATTAAATTTTTGCAAATATTGGAAACAGGGGTGGGGTGATTTGACTGAAATAAAATGTAAAATCCTTACTGGGGCGCTTTAGTGAAAAAAGTTTTCTTACTGAAGTTAAACTTTTCTTTATTGAAATCACAAATTACCATAAAAATTTATTTAACCCTGAATGTGACTGGATATTTGTCTTCGTGTAGTCGCATATAAATTCCAAGAGATGGCAGGAGATGTTCTTTCAATCATTTTAAGGCGGGAATTCCTGATGCAGCATTATCAGGAATTATTTTACTTCAGTTATGATGAATTCAATGACCGTACGTATATAACAAGATGCGTGCATTATTTTTTTCCTGTTTTTCACTCATTTTTCATATAATGGCAAAAAGGAAGCTTCTTACAAATTCTGAAATCAAGCAATTAGCGCATCAAAGTGATGGTGACAAAGATTTTTCTGAAATTTCTTCAGCAGCACTAGTAAGAGTGAGAGTGACCTTGTAGACAGTAGTCCTTCACCCGACTAAGTGTCGGGTGAAGGCGAGTGATTTCGATCCAGTTCCATCTTCTACCATTCTAATATATAATATTCAGCAGGGAACAATTCTTCAATCTCATTTTGATCTGGTCAAATACTTTTATTTTTCTTTCGATGATGAAATATTAGATATAATTACAAAGGAAACATGCATTCATGGAGACACAAATAAACAAACAGCAACTCCATCGACTAAAAGAAGCTAGGATTTCATCACGGTCTCCCCCAAATGTTAGTGATATGAAAGCATTTATCGGTATGATAATCAACATGAGGCTTCACCCCACATCTGATATAAAGGACTAATTTTTTTAAAAGTCGGGTAGATAAATTTCCCTTTTCGGTGATGTGTTTGCACGTGTTGAATTTTGTTTATTATTCTGGAATTTGCATTTTTCTCATACTGAAGGAAATAAAAATTATCGAAAGAAGAATTTATCGGGAATGTTATGGACAAAATAATACAGAAGTGCTGTTTGTTTTATTCACCAGGCCTGTCCATATCGGTAGATGAGAGCACTCATTAGCTTCAAGGGGAGGGTAAAATTCAAAGTCTACAACCCAAATAAACCGGCAAAATTTGGAATGAAGATATTTTCCTTATCTGATAGTTCAAATGGATATTTATTCAATTTTGAACCTTACACGGGAAAAACTCAGCCTTTCTTCTTTTGCGCAGATACTTATCGTCTTGTATCATAATTTTTTTAGTTTTCCTAACATAAATTTTCTTTCTATATTCTGTTATAATATTTTCTAATTTTGAATATCCTAAAAATTCCAATTCCATATCACGAACAAACCGTACAATTTATAATTCCTTCCTCTTACAACAATTAATACATTTTCTTCAGGTCGCATATCCTTCATTACCACAGCCGTTTTCTGATTCATATACAATTTTTAATCGATCTACATTTCTAATCTATTCTATTTTTCAATCTATTCAGATCGGGCTTTGCTATTTAATATTATTTGTGGCTTTATAAGGATTTCAGCATAGGTTAGTAATGGACCAAACGCCAAGATTCTTTAGTGAATTATGTTACTATAAACTGAACCGTATCATATATATATTAACTAATCCGTAAATATTTTTTTTTCTTTTTTAATTATTCCACGATTCTATAATTTATTGCATTGTATATGTACATCCTGTTATAAAAATTTATTAATTTTTTTATGGGAATAATAAAATTATTTATTAACTCTTCATTAATTGAAGAATTTAAATCATTGAAAACGTGAAATTAAAGTTATTCAAGGATCATTCAGTAAATAAAGAGACAAAGCTCATTGTTTTAATACGGTTTATTCAATAAATATAATCTTATCTATCTTTCAAAATAATCCCGAGATACAACTGTACACTTCTCATATCATTTAACACAGTTTTTATTGTGCCGATAGCAAAGATTTCTTTGTATTGAAGTCTAATATTGTTTTATTCACTAATTTTTACTTGTTTGTTGCTGTGAAAATTAATTCCATGAAATGATTCCTTCAGAAATTTGGAACTTAAAAAAAAATTTGAGGTGTAAAATTTTTAGTAGACATTTCGTTTTAATTTTCATTGATTTGAAGTATTGCTTTGTAGTGTGGAAAATGAGCATTATCTAGAAGTAAAATTTTCTCTGAAAATTACTTCTTTAAAATTTTTTCAGTATCAGGGACTTAGTTTTATTTTCAGTCGTATCTATGTAGCGCTGGACATATTAATAGTATACTGTTCTTACAAAAATCATTGAAAATTGTATTTTTAAGATCAGAACCCTATCCATATCACTTTACTAAAGGTTAATTTTAGATGATTGGGTCTTCAGTATTTTCCTTACTGAAAAAAAGGGAATTCTTTTACGCCATGCTTCCTTTTCATCATATATATCCAGCTCTATTTATATGTCACTATTTTTCCAAAAAAAAATTCATCTTTTGTCAATCAAACAGCATTTTTTGAGTTCTCTACATGTACAGTATACTCGGACATTAGAGAAGGCAATGTGAAACTACTTTATTTCTCGCTCTTCTTTATAAACCTGACATGGAATGATTGTTATTCTTGTTAATAGTATGCCATTTTTTGAAATGACTTTGTTCCATGTTGGATCACCTGCAATCGTTGTACCTGCAACATACAAATATACATGTACTTACATACACAAAATCTACTTTCTTTATGATTGTTCAGTAAAATACTATAGAACTCAACTTGCTCATGGTTTATGGTAATTCAATTAGTTATTAACAATTTAGCGCACAATATTGATACTTATATTAAAAGTTTTTATTGACTCTTTCTAGTATCTACTTGAATAAGTTCATCGATTAAAGAAACCAGAGTTGAAATTAAAATCTCAGTCGGTTGCCCCTCACATTAATAACGGTAAGTAACATTTACTTAGCTTCTTATGAATTAAGCCACCAGGTTGGTTTAGTGGTGAACGTGTCTTCCCAAATCATCTGATTTAGAAGTCAAGAGTTCCAGCATTTAAGTCCTAGTAAAGTCAGTTATTTTTATACGAATTTAAATACTAGATTGTGAATACCGGTGTTCTTTGGTGGTCGAGTTTCAATTAACCACACATCTCAGGAATGGTTGAACTGAGACTGCAGAAGACTAAACTTCATTTACACTCATACATATCATCCTCATTCATCCTTGAAGTGGTACCTAATGGTAATTTCCGGAGGCTAAACAGAAAAAAAGAAAAGCTTCTTATGAATTGTCCAAACTATGCAAGCAAATTTGCTTGATTTATATAACTTTACTTAGGCATCTTAAGTTGTTAATTAAACAAGAAATAAAAAAGGTTTTACACCCTCTGTAACAGAAATCTTATTACTGAATGTTATTCACACTTTTCAATAGTATGATTGATGATTGATTTGTGTAAGATGCATATTAAAATAATTATCTGTCAGCTGTTTTTAATGGCTGTTATTGTTCGAATTTAGGTCTTACTAAATAATGACAGGGATGCTAACTTATGATTGAGTGCTTATTGTGAATCATCTATACCAGTATATCAGTTTCATACTAACTCAAAGATTCAGATATAATTCTGTGAAAATTTTTCAATAATTTCGGTAATTTTAGTTGGATCCGGCTTCTTCAAATATCTGCTACATGAACTGTTTTAGCATAAGTTAATACAATTTATTAATCGGCACAAAAAAATGAGTAAATGTCAAAAAACTCACATTTTAAATGCACGAGAATATATCTCCAGAAAATGTTTTTGAAGTATTCTTTTTATCGGTGACATTGTTGGTATTGTTGTTATTAATGACTTGGAGTATCATATTTTAGAGAAGGTAAACTCTAAGAATAACTTTTTAAATAACTGATTTGTACAGACTAATGTATTGAAAGTTATTTCATGCAACACAGATAATTTTTTATGTTATAAAAAGCAAGTTTATGTAGCAATGCATTTAAGGTCATTATCAGTAGCAACTGTTAATTGAGATTCATTAATATTAAAAGATAAATACTACATACTCCTCTCCTGTGTTTAATATTTTATATAATTTCAACATTACTTCCTCCCATAAATCTGACTAAGAGAGCTCCATTAGATAATGTACAATCTATATTACCACTGAAAAAGTTTAAAAATTTTAATTTGGTATATAACATTTTATTGAAACTTCATTTAACTTCCCTATAGTAAGTAAAATGTATGCATGTTTAGTGCCATACAGTCTTGAAAATGGCTAGATCATGGCTACCAGTGTCCTTTGATGGATCAGTTTCAATTAACTGCACATCTCATGAATGGTCACCCTGAGACTGTACAAGACTACACTTCATTTTAATTTATACATATCATCCTCTGAAGTAATACCTTACACTGGTTCCAGAGGCTAAACAGAAAAGAAAGAAGAAGTCTTGAAAGTGGCATAATCAGTTCACAATAATAAGACTTTCATGCCAGACTTACTAAGAAAATTGTGAAGTGAAGAGGTGACTTCATTGAGTCAAACATACTATTACACATTGGCTTAACAAGCCAACCAGAGTGAAGTTCAGCCATAAAAATGTTATCATCACTGTTCACAAAGAGATCTGTTGTGTAATGAACATTATAACTCTGACAAAACAGCTTTGGTAAGTAAGCCTTTTGTACCTGTCTTTACAGGACATTCACCCACAAGAATCATGATCAAGTTCCTAGAAAATTGCTAGATCACTTATTTTGAACTAGTGTTCAGATCCTTTGTTATCAATTGTTATCAAGATAGGTATTTGATTGTTTTTTTTCTAATTTGTTGTTTTAGTCAGGTTTACTGACAAGATACATAAACCTAACAAGAACCCTTAATGAGTTTCCATTGGTTTCTCATTGAAGGACCCTGTAATAACATTAAATCTCTTCTTAGACTACACATGTAAAGTGTGAAAAAGGTAAACTAAATAAATAAAGGAAGAATAAATGGATATATGGACAACAGACAGAAAAATGAATGAATAATCTTTTTGTTTGATTCGGTATATAATGGTATGTACATTACGTCAGGAAAGGAAAGTTATGTTACTCCATAAATAAAAAAGGAACTGTTCCCAGTATTTGCCATGGTGGATCAAGGGAAATCATGATAAAACCTTGATAAGAGCAGCATCACAAAATGCATAATTAATTCAAATTAATTTGTCACCACTATAATATTTTTCTCATTATCTCAATTCTTATCTATTGTTCTGCTGTCCAGGAATTCAACTGAATGACAAAACTTGTATTTATGAAATGCTCAGAATAAATATTTTTCAAGCAAACATTTGATTAATTGAAATTTAAGCTGTGAGCTCAACAGAAATATTCACTAGTGGGCAGTTGCCTTTTAACAAAAAATAAATAATTCATATTCATTTGCTGAGAATTCATTTTACTTAACAAGAATAATAGGGTAAATATTAAGCGCTTTTTTCTGGTGAAATTTTTTTTATTTTTTACATTCAGGATAAATTTAAGCAAATAATTGCAACGGTCAAAAATACAATTTGGAAGAACTTTACTTTTTTTTTCCAAACAAATAAGTTTTCTTTTCATTTTCAATATGAAACAGGAATTCCCACCTTCCTTTTTTCTATGTTTTTTGCCACGAAATTAAAATTTAGAATATTAAATTACTTCTACGATTATTAAAGCATTTTTGAAATCTAAACAGGGATTCCTTCTCCTTTAATTTTTAATTGATTTCAGGAGAACAGGAATTGATGCAAATAGTTTAATACATAAAAAGCGTTAGAATTTTAAGAGTTTATTCCAAATAATAGATAAGAACTAATGCTCAGAATAGATTAGTTTACAAATAGAAAAAACTGAAACTTTTTTTTTAATTTGTATGCATTTTTTAATTTTCTTCTTGGCATTGATATCTGCTAGTCAAGGCATATATAAATAAATTTTTTAATCTGATCAGTATATAATAATAATATATTATACAGCTCCCTCCGGAAGTGAATAAATATGCTTACACCATGGATAAAGAAAAGAACTGCACAGCATTTGTCTGAATGGATCAGCAGAAACTGTGATAAAACCTTAGACAATATCACAAAATACAAAGTTTTACAATTATTAAATAAAAAATGGCGATATGATTAAAGTCTATATTAATTATTTAAAATAATATTAAGTATTATTTAATAGATGAAATAATACGTATGAATTTACATACATGAAGATACTAAATATTAAAAGAAAACTGATGTGGACATCACATAACTGCCTTGTATGCATATAAAATTACATATATTTTTTAAATATTTATATTTTTTATTACTTTTTTCTTTGTATATATATATTTTTATTGTAATTTATTTTATACATTCGTAGGTTAATATTTCTTAATAAATCAACATATTTAAATTACAAAAAAAGGGAAGAAAGCGAAAGGCACATCAACAAAGTCGGAGTCTTGCTGATGTGCCTTCCCCTTTGTAAGATCCAAATATTTCATTAATTAAATTTTTGTTAGGCTATAACTCTGGAACCAGTGAAAATAAGTACTTTTTTTAGACACTTTTGGTCCAGTTGATTGCAATCGTAAGGGAAGGTGTACAACTATACATTACAACAGTCCTAAATTCAAAATTAAATATTCTACGGCTAATCATTTTTTCTACCGCTAATTGTTTTTGAGTTATCTGAGATACATACATATGTACGTACGTACGAACAGACATCATACTGAAACAAGTCAAAACAGATTCAGGGATGGTCAAAATGGATATTTCTGTTGAAATCTGAAAACCAAAATTTTTCATGATTACAATACTTCCCTGTACTTCGTAGTTCTGCCCTGCTGTTGAAAGTGGTCCAGGAGGACATGGACTACTTGGTAGAGTTTCTGTTGCTTCCCGGCGGGGGCAAGGAAAACCATTCTCCCTCGACTTGACAAGTTGAGGGAAGCTTTTACGGCAGTAAGTGAGGGTTTCGAGGCCTTGGCCTCCAAGCCCCAAGGTGGTTGTTCAGGCCCCAGTGTAGCCCAGGCGCTACGCTGAGGTCCTGAAAACCAAACGAGAGGCCAGCAAGGCGGTGAAGAAGCCGGAGGTAATCTTCGTAAACAAGGCAGAGGGCTCTAAGACCACGAGTCAAGAATTGAAGCGCGATTTCCGGGAAGCCCTTCGTGGTGACTGAAATCGGCTTAGGATTCGAGACATACAGGAGACCAGCAAAGGGTTAGTTGTTGTTGCGGATAATAAGGAGACTGTCCAAGTCATCAAGGACTCTCCAGCGGTGCAAAAGCTTCAGGTTCAGGTGGACCCCAAGCGGTTGAGGAAGTCCCGAGTCATTATATATGACATCGCGTGGAGTCTCTCTGATGAGGAAGTTCTGTCTCTCATTCGGGAGCAGAATACTGATTTGGATGCGGCCACGTTCAAAGAGCAGTGCAGGCTAGTCTTCAAGACTGGAAAGCGTGATGCCTCTCGGTATCACGGAGTTTTTGAATTAGGTGCTGGTCTCCACCAGAAGTTTTTGTCCGAGGGTAGGGCCTTCGTCGATTTTGCTTCTTGTCGCGTCAAGGAATACCTTGACGTGCAGAGGTGCTATAAATGTTGTAGGTTTGGCCACAGGGCCAAGTTTTGCAAGTATGCGTCGGTCTGCGCGTATTGCGGTGAAGAGGGCCACAAGCGTGACGATTGTCCGCAAAAGAAGGAGGCTTCGACTTGCGTTAACTGCAAGAGGTTACGGAAGAGTCATAGGCACTCCATCAACAGTAGGGAGTGTGGTAGTTATTTGAGAGCGGTTGAGGTTTACTTCAACTCGCTCGATGGTTAGGTTCGGTCAACTCAATGCCCAGGGTGCCTATGCGGTCCATGTAGAGTAGGTAACGTCGTTGAAAAGCGAAGCCTCGATGTTTTACTTCTACAACACCCGTACGTTGTCAAGGGTGACCTGCCAGGTTTTTCAGGATGGAATAAATTCCATGTTTGTGAAAGTAAGTCCGCCGTACTGTGCAGGAAGTCTATAGATAGTGTCTTTATACGGCAAGCCTCTGACACGCATCACGTCGTAGTTAAGCTTGCTGTGGATGGTTTCGACCTAGTTGTGGTTAGTTCGTACTTTCAGTACAGAGATCCCACTGACTTACACTTGGAAAGATGGGATAGAATTATCAGGCTGATAGCGGGTCTTCCTATTCTTATAGGAGTTGATGCGGACGCCAAATCGCTTCTTTGGCACAGTGGGATCACAGATGACGTCGGTGAACTTCTAGAAGGCTTCATCGCGCAGCACCGTTTTGAAGTGTTCAATGTCGCCGGCGCGGTTGGATTGCGGAGGACCTTCCTTGGTACCAACATTGATGTTACCATAGGTGAGGATATCCCTGGTAGGATTCTGAACTGGTCTGTAGTCGATGATTGCGAAAGCGATCATCGGCTCATAGTTTTTGATTGGGTAGGTGGGCTGCGCGATGTCTTTAGGGCGGACGCCCCTGTTCAGCAGGGTCGCTTCTTGCACAGGCGGATGGATTGGCCCAAGTTTTCAAACATTCTTGCGGCCAGAATGCGGGTGTTCACTCGTACCCTGGACGAGGTCCCTCTAGATAACCTGGCAGAGAATTTCTCTTCTGCGGTGGTTGAATCCGCAGAACTCTCAATCCCTCGGAGAACGGGTCAAGAGAGAGTAGCTGGTTGGTGGACTCGGGACTTGACTGCGATAAAGCAGGCCGTGGGCCGACTCTGGAGAGCCGCACAGCGTGCGCGTGATACTGACCGGCGCGAGGTCCTGTTTGTGGAGTATCGTCAGAAAAGGAACGAGTATTTTCATAGAATTAGGACTTCGAAACGAGATTCCTGGCGCTCTTTTGTTCAAGAGCAGGAGAATAAAGACCGTTGGGGTGTTGTTTATCGAGTACTTGGTCACAAGCGGAGAAAAGACAATCTTCTGTCGGCTCTCTCGACCCAAGACGGCGTTGTAGTTGAGAAAGTTCGTGTTCTATCTCTTCTGATGGACGATCTGCTCCCCGATGATACCGGGGTTGTTGAGACCTCGTATCACCGGAGAGTTCGAGCGGCGGTTGTAGATTTTAACACAGACTCTGTGTCTTCGGAGATTGCTGAGGCGGAAGTCAGCCAAGTAATCTGTAGCCTTGCTAGGAACAAAGCCCTCTGCCTTGTTTCAATTGCAGAAGCGTGGTTGCACGCGGGATGAAATTAGGACTCTCTCGAGTTACTTCAGCGAAAGAACTGTTGTCCTTCGCGATGGCAGTTCGCAAGTAGGAAAGACCCTGTCAAAAGGATGTCCACAGGGCAGTGTATTAGGTCCACTCGTCTGGACCATCGAGTTTGACTCTCTCATGCGGCTACGTTTGCCCGGTAGCTGTCGCGTTGTGGCTTATGCCGACGATGGGCTGCTGCTGGTTGAGGGTGGTTCGCGTGCTGAGATTGAGCTCAGAGCGGCACAGGCATGTAGGGTTTTACGGTTGTGTAGTCTTCAGCATAAGATGGTTTTCAGTGCGGAGAAAACCAGTATGATGTTTTTGAAGGGCCGTCTAGCTGCAACTCGCCATCCGCGGGTTGTGATGGACGGTCTTTCAATTAGGTATGTCACCCTTCAGAAATATCTGGGTGTTATCCTTGATGAGAGGCTTCTCTTCAAGGAGCACCTTCAGTATGTGGCGAAGAAGGCAGTTGATGCTTTCTTCGGCGTTTGTAGAGTGGTCCATCCCGATTGGGGGTTGAATTTCCGTACCATGCGGATTCTTTACAAAGGTGTTTGCGAGGCCATTATGTTGTACGCTGCCCGCGTCTGGGCTCATCGTTTGCGGTACCAATGTTATAGGTACATTCTATTACAAGCCCAGCGTCTTCTTTTGTTAGCGGTTGTCGGTGGTTACAGGGCTGTCTCGCGAGAGGCAGTAACTGTGATCGCGGGCATCAAACCTGTAGATATTTCGGCTACTGAACGTAGCCAGCGGTATGTTGCAAAGAAGGGAGACCTTCTTACTGCTGGGCGTATGCGTGAGGTTGAAGACCAAGGTTTCGACTCTTGGCAAGATAGGTGGAATACTTCTTTGACAGCTCGTTATACGCATGGTATATTCCCCAATGTTAGAGAGTTGCGAGCGGTTAGCTGGGTATCCCCCAATCAGCACACGACACAGTTCCTCTCCGGACATGGAGCCTTTAGGGATAAATTGGCTAGGTTCAGGTTGGTTGATTCCGGCTTCTGTCCGGACTGTAGGGTCGATGACACCGTGGACCATGTCCTACACATATGTCCCAGGTACGAAGCTGAGCGTACCAGAGTTACTAGGGAACTCGAGAGAGTAAACTCTGTTTTGGATCTACGAGTCAACTGGAGGACTCGTAGAGAGTGGACTATAGTTGCTGGCTTCCTTCGCTTCCTCGCCCTGAGCAGGACGGCCGAAGGGATTTAGTAGGTGATAGGAACCTGGGTGGTTAGGGACCGCCTGGGCAGTTGACTGGCCGAAGGTAGGCGCGTGCCTCGGTTAGAATAATTGGTGTTATTTTGGTGGAGTAAAGCTGTCGACGGAGTTGCGGCCGCTGCCAACGGGCATGGTTATCCTTGTCCCGGGGGGTGCGGTCGCGCTTCGACGGAGGCATTTTGTGAGCTAACGATACTGTCGGCGGGGCGTCTCTGGGTGCCGCTTCGGTGGCATGCAGCGGCGGTTACGAAAGATGGTGAATGTCACGCGGGACTCCGCGATGTAGCTGTGTGGGAGTAGGTGTTACTTCTCCTCTCCCGGGCAGACCGGAGCGGAGAGTCAGTAAGAAACTCATTTCGAGTAATAAGCGGGGTTCTTAAGGGAACAAGGTCTAAATTTCGCTGTGTTAAACTTTAGTGGGAAAGTTTTGTTATAGTGGTAGTTTGTTCGGACCTGAGACATTCGATAATCGGCTCAATAAAGTTAGTGCTAGGCGCGGGGTCTTCTTCATTCCGCGGTTAGGCTTCTAGCTTAGTTCCTGAGGGTGACGTGGTAGTTGCAGGTGTCCGTTGTCTTCATTCTGAAGGCATAAACACGAAAAACTATCTCGGGGTGAACTTTACCGATGCAGATGTCCCTCGGGGCACTTGCATCAGCGGGATCTCTGCGGGGCCTGAACTGAAAGCTGTGGTGCGCAATCAGTTTGAGGGCGAGAAGATGTCCTCCGTTAAAGCCACTACTGGATAGGAATGGAGGGGGTGGTGTAGCGACCGGACACGCTAGGAGGTGGGAAGTAGGAGGTCTGTTCGCCTCTCCCTAGTGGACCAGACCGGAGTCCATAATTTAACCTAACTGTGTGGCCTGAACTAAGTTGAGTTCACAAAGGGAAACGGGACTAAGTATTCGTTGTTGTAATCAACATTTTTGGTGGTATGTTGTGTTTTTTGCCTCGAATTACGAGACATTCACGAAATTGGCTCATTTAAAGTAGAACAACTAGGCGTGGGGTTCGCACTTCCGCGAGTTCGGTTAGTTAGTTAAGAGGAATACAATGTAGGACATTCAAGATGTCAGGACGAGGCCTACAGGCAATAAGCTGAGTTATTAAATACCGATGCAAATGTCTATCGACAAATTTCTGCCGAGGCATTTACATCAGTGGCATCCCAATTAGGCCAGGCTTATCGCTAAGAGATGTAAAAGTCAGAGCGCAATAGACAACTCACGTAAACCCCAACAGGGCATTGAACCGAAGGGAAGTCAATGATGCAGCTCTCCAAGATTCCCTATCTAGTGCTAGTCGTTTCATTTCAGTATACCCTCTACATCCTACATCCCCAACAATTTGTTTTACATACTCCAAACGTGGCCTGCCTACACAATTTTTCCCTTCTACTTGTCCTTCCAATATTAAAGCGACTATTCCAGGATGCCTTAGTATGTGGCCTATAAGTCTGTCTCTTCTTTTAACTACATTTTTCCAAATGCTTCTTTCTTCATCTATTTGTCGCAATACCTCTTCATTTGTCACTTTATCCACCCATCTGATTTTTAACATTCTCCTATAGCACCGAATTTCAAAAGCTTCTAATCTTTTCTTCTCAGATACTCCGATTGTCCAAGTTTCACTTCCATATAAAGCGACACTCCAAACATACACTTTCAAAAATCTTTTCCTGACATTTAAATTAATTTTTGATGTAAACAAATTATATTTCTTACTGAAGGCTCGTTTCGCTTGTGCTATTCGGCATTTTATATCGCTCCTGCTTCGTCCATCTTTAGTAATTTTACTTCCCAAATAACAAAATTCTTCTACCTCCATAATCTTTTCTCCTCCTATTTTCACATTCAGCGGTCCATCTTTGTTATTTCTACTACATTTCATTACTTTTGTTTTGTTCTTGTTTATTTTCACGCGATAGTTCTTGCGTACGACTTCATCTATGCCGTTCGTTGTTTCTTCTAAATCCTTTTTACTCTCGGCTAGAATTACTATATCATCAGCAAATCGTAGCATCTTTATCTTTTCACCTTGTACTGTTACTCCGAATCTAAATTGTTCTTTAACATCATTAACTGCTAGTTCCATGTAAAGATTAAAAAGTAACGGAGATAGGGAACATCCTTGTCGGACTCCCTTTCTTATTAGGGCTTCTTTCTTATGTTCTTCAATTGTTATTGTTGCTGTTTGGTTCCTGTAAATGTTAGCAATTGTTCTTCTATCTCTGTATTTGAACCCTAATTTTTTTAAAATGCTGAACATTTTATTCCAGTCTACGTTATCGAAAGCCTTTTCTAGGTCTATAAACGCCAAGTATGTCGGTTTGTTTTTCTTCTATTAATCTGAGCCCTAAAATTGCTTCCCTTGTCCCTATACTTTTCCTGAAACCAAATTGGTCTTCTCCTATGAATTTGTATCGGTGTAATTTTGATGATTCTTTAAAATATTTACACCCTGAGTTTGTTACTTCTGGGGTACAGGCCTTTTGGTGGATTGTCATCGGTGAACAATCTGTGAAAAAATGCCCATATTGTTTTTCTCATAGCTTAAAGACTATATACATATTCTTTTACAATAGATTTATAGTTTAACTCATAAGTCTATTTTTTACCACTGAGAACTCTTCCATCTTTAAGAAATATTTTCTTCATTTTTCTTTTAATTCCTTCAACCTAACACCCCTCATTTTCTAAATTCAGTCTATATAGAAATTCACTATAACAACTTTATTCCCATACAGTTTACTTTAAAGCAATTTTATACATCTTTTACAATCGGTAAGATTTAGAATATTTTGCCACAAAAAAATTCTATTTTTTCTGCCGTACACACACGCACAAAAAATTTCAAAGCATTTCTCATTGTCAGTTTTTTTAAAAAGTAAAGTATCATTTTAAAGAAAGAATTCCCAGTAATTTTTTTTTTTTTAAATAATTAAATATAAAAAAATAAATAAAGGTTTTTCTAATAACATGATTATTTGATACAAAAAATAACAAAGTTACAATCATCACTGTACGTTTCTTTTACTTCACAGCATATATTTTCGTATTAATCCCTTAATAAATATGCATGTAACACCATCATCACTCCTGACCGGTGTGTATACTAAATTGTTGTGAGATGACAATGGTACTTAGTAGGATCTTTTTTTTTATCAGATTAAAAAATTACAGGTCTGTCTGAAAAACAAATATAGATGATGCTTATTAAGAGAATGCATCATAAGGTCTGAAGTTATAGGATCCTCATATAAATTAAATTTTGTATAATTTAAAGATTTACAGTGTTAAAACTGCTGAAAAGTGACGCAGTAAGTATCCATATAAAATAAAAATATGTGGCTAGAATTGAATAGGTTTGGCTGAAGCATATCTGATAACAGAGTTGCTTCAGTAAATTCATAACAGCAGTGATTTTATTATAAAATCATCTAATAAAAATATTTTTTAGAGTTGTCAAATATAATAATTAAAATAGTATATAAAAAAGTGCAAATGTCATCCAAGAATTATATATAATTTTAAAAGTTTTATATAATTATTTTATAAAACAAATCCTGTGCTTTATTAACAATGTTATGCTCTACTCACCCCTTACTACTCGCAGATTAAAGTTTCGTGCTTTTTATTTTACTAAAAAACAAGATTCCAATTTTTTACACACCATTTACCTGCAACAACATTTTTCACACGTGAATTTATATTTAAAAAAAAAAATAAATATACAAACAATGAATAAATGTTATAGTTTTTAGATTATTATAAAAACAAGTTTTCAGTTTTTCTTCTTACTTTTATTGTTTGCATGTCGAAACAAAGATAAAGAAATTCTAAACTCTAATAAAAAATTTCAATTAAAAAGATCCCTTTTAGCATGCCAGAAGGTGGAGGTAGATTTCACCGGTGCTAAGTAGGAGATAAAAAAGATTTCCACCTAAAGTTAAGAAAAACTTCAAAATTTACTCAATATGTCAACGGTTGCACGTGAAAAAAAGTTTCGCATGTTTAGCATACGACAAGCCTCATCTTCTTATAATTCCAGCAACATTTTGGTCATCCCTTGTCGTAAGGGTTGGTCATTTTACAAATTGTTACAGACAAAAGTTTTAGGTAATGTTCCTTAAAAATAACTCATCCCAAAATCAATTTAAACCGATTTGATACTGCCTATTAAGCGAAGTATGATTCTTTTTTGTCTTTGAAACCCCTTGGGCCAATGGTTGGTGATATAAAAAAAAATTTACTTCGATAAGTTTTAGGGCCTTATCCAAAGAATAGTAGGAACTTTAAATGAAGTCAATATTTTACTTAATAAGAAAGTTATAAGTTATTTTTTTGTAAAAGCCCCTCCATTTCCACCCCGATGGTCCGATTTTGGCCATTACCAAACACATCTGAGATTTTGGGATGAGTTATTTTTAAGGCACAATTGGAAAGTTACCGGCACAAAATTACGGCAGTTATAGAATCCACTTTTTTTTTGTCTTCAGTCATTTGACTGGTTTGATGCAGCTCTCCAAGATTCCCTATCTAGTGCTAGTCGTTTCATTTCAGTATACCCTCTACATCCTACATCCCTAACAATTTGTTTTACATATTCCAAACGTGGCCTGCCTACACAATTTTTCCCTTCTACCTGTCCTTCCAAAATTAAAGCGACTATTCCAGGATGCCTTAGTATGTGGCCTATAAGTCTGTCTCTTCTTTTAACTATATTTTTCCAAATGCTTCTTTCTTCATCTATTTGCCACAATACCTCCTCATTTGTCACTTTATCCACCCATCTGATTTTTAACATTCTCCTATAGCACCACATTTCAAAAGCTTCTAACCTTTTCTTCTCAGATACTCCGATCGTCCAAGTTTCACTTCCATATAAAGCGACACTCCAAACATACACTTTCAAAAATCTTTTCCTGACATTTATGGATGGACCACTGAATGTGAAAATAGGAGGAGAAAAGATTATGGAGGTAGACGAATTTTGTTATTTGGGAAGTAGAATTACTAAAGATGGACGAAGCAGGAGCGATATAAAATGCTGAATAGCACAAGCTAAACGAGCCTTCAGTAAGAAATATAATTTGTTTACATCAAAAATGAATTTAAATGTCAGGAAAAGATTTTTGAAAGTGTATGTTTGGAGTGTCGCTTTATATGGAAGTGAAACTTGGACGATCGGAGTATCTGAGAAGAAAAGATTAGAAGCTTTTGAAATGCGGTGCTATAGGAGAATGTTAAAAATCAGATGGGTGGATAAAGTGACAAATGAAGAGGTATTGCGGCAAATAGATGAAGAAAGTAGCATTTGGAAAAATATAGTTAAAAGAAGAAACAGACTTATAGGCCACATACTAAGGCATCCTGGAATAGTCGCTTTAATATTGGAAGGACAGGTAGAAGGGAAAAATTGTGTAGGCAGGCTACGTTTGAAGTATGTAAAACAAATTGTTGGGGATGTAGGATGTAGAGGGTACACTGAAATGAAACGACTAGCACTAGATAGGGAATCTTGGAGAGCTGCATCAAACCAGTCAAATGACTGAAGACAAAAAAAAAAAAAAAAAAACCATAATAGGTGTAGGTAAGTTGACATGGGTTACAAGCCACTCTCCAGAACGATGCAGTCATTCTCAAGAACAAGACCCTATTGTACAAGGCTTACTAGGAAAGTGAGGATTACAGTGGTTTCCAAACAGTATTAAAAACCCACCAAAATATAACTGATATTTAACCCTACAAGCACACCTACCCTCCGTTTTACCACTTGGGCATTAGTGTGTAATAAACATAATTACTCTCCAAGTAAGTAACTCGACTGATATTTTTGATACATTAGGTATTTTATATGTGTCACAGTCACAATGAAACAATGGAAGAGATAATGTAAAGAAACAGTTTAATGTACCTATTTGTTGTGAAACGGTGTGCTATGGAATGGAAAATCAGTTGAAATATGTTTAGTAAAGTCTTGTAATATCATATCATTTTTTATTTTATATTAACATTAGATGATTCGCAGTTTTTTAAATTTAGGAAAAATAATATTCAAGTAATATATTTTTAAAATTCAACTGCGGTTACTGATTACCAATAATTCCTCTAACCAAATTTTCATTTTCAGATAGCCAATTCATAATAATTTTTTTACTAATTTAATGTTTGTTATATTTTCATGATTATTTTTGTAAAATATAATTTTTTTTGAACTTTCATGACTATTTTTCAAGCATATCATTATAATGAAACCCAACAACACACAAATCTGAAGTCTATTTTTCCTGTATTATTATTATTTGATATTCCATTAGATGATTTTCAAAAATGTTTGATGTTTTGGTTTGGAGAAACCGGTTTACCTTCTACAATTTTATTTTCTTCAAATAATTTTATAAGCCCAATGTACTTAATTGGCATGAGTTTGATGATAATGAAAACTGATACAGTCATTCTGGAGTAAATTTATAAATCAAAATATAAACAGATCTGCTACACAAAAAACCTTCCTCCTCCTGCAACGGCAGGGACAAAAGTATATTTAACTTTTTTTTTTAGTACAATTATTATAAAATTTCATCGGGAGAATTGGCTCTTTCCTAATCAATTGTTTTTCAAAGTAAATATATGAAAGCTAAAACCCAGTAGATTGAGAATTTTTGAGAGGGATTATGTGTGAGAAAAAGAGAGCTGAAACAATTTAGTATGATGCATTAAGAATAAAAATACTTTAGAATACTTTACTGAGACATAATGTGAAAAGTTCTTCAAATATATATAAAACAGCTAAAAATTGCAGAATAATTCATTGAATGATTTCATTAGTATTAGAGAACATTCATGAAGTCACATAACCAAAACCTATATAGAAATGCATAGTGGTAGTCGTAGGGACGGGAATGAAAATACCATTCACTTAAATTGTGGTCTACTAATATTTATTTACAGGTCTATGTATAAACTGTTGGGCTCAAAACTCTCCAAAAATACTAGACTAAATATTAATTTTTATAGTAAAAAAATTTTACTTTTAATTTTAATTTAATTCTAATTTTAATTTTTATAGTAATTTTAATTTCATTGAAATTTAGATATGCTATAGTATTGTATCTAAATTTGCGCATTTGAAAGGATGATAGATTAATTGAGTTGTTCTTGAGTTATACGTAAGGGTAAAAAAATTTGAGCGAGGCTAGTTAGAATCATAGTTCGTTATGATGCTGCAAGTTGGAACTTGAAAATAGAATAAAATAACAAAAAGTTGGTGTTTTGTTCAGAATTGCACAAGATTTTTAAAAAATTCTAAAATATATATAGAGATTCTTACATTATACGACTTTTTAGAAAATTTATTTGGCATATTTTTGTTATATAATTTGTGTTTTAGAATTCTAACAAATGGGGTACACTTATCTACAATACACTGATTGAACATTACCTACAGATCTGGTATAAAATAAGCGATACAATGAATCGATTACAATATGAACAGAAAATTATGAGGTTACTTGAATCACCTGATTCCAATTGTGATAAACATCATGCTCTCAAGTAAAAGGGAACAAAGAGAGAGAATTGATGAGAGAATATTAAAGGAGGGGTTGTCTGTTCTCACCCTTAGGCCGAGTTTTTTTATGATACTGTTGGCCTTGACGCTGTACCTCCCCTCTATTGATCTCTCGCTCAAACACACGCTCTCTCACTCTCCCTCTCTCTCTATATATATATATATAAATTCCTTCCTGCCCAGCTTTAGAGAATATTCGTTTTTTCCTTCTGCCTGTCTGTATTCGTTCGGAACAATAACTTGTTTTAACTCAATTCACTGTTCAATTCTTTCTTTGTTACATTTTTTATATATTTCTTTTCTATATTTTTCATTGTAATATATTGAATTTATACGTTTTATATTAATTATAAAAATAATTATTTTATTTATTAATAAATGAAAAAGAAAAAATAAAATTATTTTTAACAATTAACTTAAAAAAAAATTGATGTTAACACCACATGACTTCGTTTTACATTGATTAAATTATATATAAACATTTTTTTTATAAAATCACAAAGATTAATAATTTATATATACAGGGTGTCCCATATAAATCGCAACCCAACCTTATATTGGTAGATATTTAAATAATAAAAAGGCATGTGTAAATGTAAATGTAATTTTTATTATTGCCTGAGAGAAGAGTAAAAGAAGTGTTAGGAGAAGACCAATTTGGTTTCAAGAATAGGGACAAGGGAAGTAATTTTAGGCCTCAGATTAATAGTAGAAGGAAGATTAATGAAAAATAAACCAACATACTTGGAATTTATACACCTAGAAAAAACATTCGATAACGTAGACTGGAATAAAATGTTCAGCATTTAAAAAAATTAGGGTTCAAATACAGAGATAGAAGAACAATTGCTAACATGTACAGGAACTAGTTTAACTAGTTAGGAACTAGGAACCTAGGAACTAGGAATTAGTTTAACTAGTCATGCATCAAAAATCTTAACTAGAATTTTATACAGAAGAATTGAGAGGAGAGTGGAAGAAGTGTTAGGAGAAGACCAATTTGGTTTAAAGAAAAGTATAGGGAAAAGGGAAGCAATTTAAGGCCTCAGATTAATAGTAGAAGGAAGATTAATGAAAAATAAACCAACATACTTGGAATTTATAGACCTAGAAAAAACATTCGATAACGTAGACTGGAATAAAATGTTCAGAATTTAAAAATAAATTAGGGTTCAAATACAGAGATAGAACAACAATTGGTAACATTTACATTTTGTGTCAAGCTGTCAATTTCCGAGCAGGGCTCCTATATCTTTATGAGGAAAATAAAATGTAAGTATTTCCTTAAAAATTCTATTATTGTCCTAGAATTTTATGTGAAAAATACCTGTTTTAGAATTAAAGAAAAATATTTTTTTAGTTTATTTGAAAAATAAGAAAATATTTTAAACAATTAACTTTATGAATTGTAAAGTGCAGTTATTTTCTTGAGATGAGTTGAATAACGTAAATATGTCATCTACTACTGAAAACTTTTAATTTTTGTAGTTCTTTATTTTCAAGTTAAAAATTGTGTTAGAACTGCTTAAAAAGGCTATAATATCAGACTTCTTAGTTTAGGTGTAGTGGTGTGTTACTTTTTAATTTTAAAGTCAACCAAAACAGTTTTAATATATATTGTTTGTAGCGGAGTTAACAAAAAATTAGCTTTATACGCTATACATTTTTTTATTAAACCTACACAATTATTATATAATTAATTCTCAAGGAATATATAAATTGTCTACAATAAGCATATGAGGTGGTACATAAAATATTTTGGAGGGTAGTAATGCAAAACCATTTTCAGAAAAGCAATACATTTCAAGAAGTGTATATTATCGGATTTGCATCAGTATATACTTTGTACATTGAATTGAAAGTGGAATTGGTGATAATGACATTCATAAATAGCCTGACATTGATACCTGCAAACTGCTGATGTTTTACTGTACATTAAGAGTTTGATCACACTTCAGATGTATGTGTTTCTTAACTGTGTGAACTAATCTATAAGATAGCTTCCAAATAATTATTAACTGCCTGAACTGAGTTAAACGTTTCTGAGATTGAATAAAATTTTGTACAAATGTATTATTCATCTTTTACATCCATCTTGAAAATTCCTGACAATACATGTACAATGATAACAAATGAGTTACAATGCTCTCATTTTTACATTTACCTCCATGCAATCGTGGCACATACTAGTACCTACCTAGTACTGCATCACATACTAAAAGTGGTTAAAATTCATGGGCCCAGTTCAGAATATTACGGATACAATCTTATAGTAGATTTATTAACTACTTTACAGAATAATTAAAAAATATATTTTTTCGTGACATAATTTTTGTAAAGTGTTTAAAATGTCCCTTACTAATAATGTACTTATTTTTCTTGATTTCAGGTACCATCAAATATTACAATACCATTTATGTCAAAAAGATTACCAGAATGTGATTACTTGTTGCCGCAGATTTGGTAATCAAGATTCTAGTCTTTGGACTCAAGCACTTTGGGCCGGTGCTAGAAATCCAAATGTACCCCCATATCTTTTTAATGAAATACTTGGTGTTATAGGTACTATTAACTGTTATTAATACTTCTATACGTGGCTCAATAACCACAATATTAATAAACCAGCATAATTTTAATTAGTAACTGAAAGTGTCATAATGAAATACACTAGTGTGGTGAATGTCAATGGTTAACTGCAGATTTTTCAAAACACTCTTTTGTCAACCTTATGTGGCAAATGCATTTTTCTGTAAAAAGAGAATGTCTTTCCACAGCTTCTTTTGCTATGAATATTTTTCCTAAAAACCTCCTTTTACCAGTAACCATAAGAAAAAATAGTTTTTAACTTTTAAATGATATCAGACACTTTACTTATTATAAAAAAAAAGTGTGATTTTGCTCATTATTTTCATATCTTATTTACATTAAATATTTGGCACCCACTTTACTGACATCTTTTGTATAATAACTAGCTACTCATAGTACTCATAGTATTTAACTGATTAAGTTTATCAATAATCATATTAGCTGAAATTTTCAAGTCTACAAAATAAGACTGCATAATCAGAAATTTTAATATTTGATGATGTAAAAGGCCTCCCCAAATCTTAATGCATCGCCGCTCTAAAATCATACAGAAAATTAACTCGTACGTTTTCATCAATGAATGTTATAAATACATCACAAACTGTTTTTATTATATTTGCATATATTTACATTGGAGTTTACTCCAATGTACATTGGTTGAATAAAACTTTATTCATGTATTCTCCAGAGTTAAAAACTTGAAATTTTATCCATTTCATTAGCATGATTCCCTAAAAAATCTGAAAACAAATACAGAAATTGTTTGTTTTTTTTAAGTCACCAGTCAGTTGATTTGATGAAATTCTCAATTCTATTCTAACTTTTCTGATTTTGTAACCTCAACATATTTTCTAATTTTACATGATCAACTATCTCTTTTATATTTCCCAATCTTGTTTTCTATCACCGCTATCTGTCACTGTCACCAAACTAAACTTAGATATCTTAATATTCTTTTCCTTTCTGCTTTTCCTATGTCCATATTCACAACTATTAAGTGCTACTACTTTCTACAATAAAAATTTCAAGAATCTCTTTCTAATTCATAGATATATATTTGACTCGCAGGTTTTATTTTTTTCATAAAAGCTGCCTTTTCTTGTTCCAGTCTGCTTTTGATTTCTACTTCATTTTGGACTTCTTTTTAATTTTGCTTCATAAGTAGTAAGATTCTATGAGTTTGTTTATTATATTCTGTTTTAATGTTTAATTTATTATCCTCCTTTCTGTCATATTTCATTATTTTTATTTTACTCTTATTTATCCTTAGCCTGAATTTCTCCCCTAGCAGTAATAAATCCATGCCATTCAGGCTTGTTACTCACCTTGGTTTTTGCCCAAAAAAAATTGTGAATTTTAACATCATTTTTTCCTCCTCAATTTTCATCTTTAATTCCTGAATTGTGTCTTCTAATTTCCAGAGTTGTTTAGTCCCCCAGAACTTTACAAATTTTGTCCATTTCTTTGGCATGAATACTTTTCAAAACATGCTTACAATGTTAACCAATGTAACTTTATCGGTCATTCTACCAGAAGTGCTTGTTCACTCGCTCCTTTTTGAATCAGGACTCATCTGAGCCCTTTTTGAATCAGGAGCCTCATCTTCTATTCTTATAACATGCTACCTGATTTTTGCTTAGTTTATATATGTTTTATTTCCCTATATTTCAATCCAATTTTCTTAAAAATATTAAACATTTTGTTCAATTCTGTATTATCAAATGCCTTCTCAATCTCTATAAATATAATGCAGATGGCTTTTTTTGTTTAAACCTGTCTTCTAAAGTTAGCCTGATCGCCAGAATGGCCTCTCTTGAACCCATACTCTTTCTCAAAATGAACTGTCTTCAAGTACATTTTCTAACACACATTCTATTTACCTTAAACTATCCAAGTAAGCATTTTCAATGAATGACAGGTTGAATTGATGGAACAATTCTGAAATCAATTTCTATGTAAGTTTACAGCAGGCATTCATCTGCAATCATAGCTTGATGAATTCATGAATTTTTTTTTTATACAAAAACTAACTATCTAAAGCTGACAGAAGAAAGTAATTTCATTAACAATAACCTTGATCAATGGACTGAATTAAAATAAAATAACAGTGAATCATTAGAAAGAGAGCTATGAAATTGGAATCATATTAAATTATGAAATAATGCACTGCTTTATATTACATAGCTAAATTCAATGTGAGCTGGCAGACACATTTGTGTTACTGAAAATTCAAACAAGATAAGAGAAAAATAAAATTATTGTTTTTTATGTACATGAAATTTGTTTCAGTCATCAGTATTGTAAAATTAGCTCCCAAATGTATCTTCAAGTTATATGTTTTATAACTGTTAGTTTTAACTTCGTAGTTTCATTTTTTATATTCTCTCATACTTTTCAAAACATGGTCGTAGCATTAACCGAATAGGTTAGTCTATCGGTCATTCTGCCATTTTTATAGATCCTTATTTTAAATTAAATACAAAACAGAATTTCATATTGTTTTTTCATTAAAGCTTGATTATTTTTGGTTTTTATAGAAAAAGAACGGTTACTATCACCACTTGAAGTTGTAGATGCAGTATGCAGCTGGAAATCAGTGAAAATTAGTGATGTTAGATCATATTTAAATAGTGTATTACAAAGTGAATTGAAGACAGCTGACCATGAACAAGCACTTATTGAAAAATATACACAAGAAACTGCCAGAATAAGAGATGTTATAAAAAGTTTACAGAACTCGTATGTATTTAATTTTTTATTTTATTTTGGTGTGATGTTCAGTGTTTAAAACTTTTGTTATGTCTTCTTTATGTTTGTCCAAAATGAACCTCTTCGATTTATTTATCGTTAGAAAAAATGTATGAATCTTGAAATGTAATGTAATAACCTGATATTATTGCATAACAAATACATTTATTTGCTGAAGGCATTATCCTTCAGATATTAGTGATTCAGGCTATAAATTCAGTTATGGTAAAAATTGGCTTCAGTCTTAGTTAATTATTATTCTATTTTAATAATTTTAAGTAGTTATTAACTTCTAATTAAATGCTAGATATTTTTCATTTTAAGATTTTTCATTTTCATCTTAACAATAATTGCTTGTCTGGCAATTACTTAATGTATACAGTTTACACAACCGACAAATTACTCCACAGCTAAATTGTTGTACAGCCCAAATACAAACTAATTAAAATAGTTAATCAAATTCAACAAGAAACATACTTAACTAATATCTATTAAGAATTAAGAAACCTCCATGAACAGTGCAAATATTTTACTTCCTAAATATTTATTTGAAATTCTCTCCTACTGTGATTAGAACAGGTGTTATTTAATGATTTTATTTTTATTGTATAAGATATTTTAATTTGTTGTAATGTGATGATGTGTTATGTTGTAAACTTGTAGAAGAATATTGTTATACTTAATATACTTTTATATATGCATATATATATATATATATATATATATATATATATATATATATATATATCTTATAATAATGTAAATTTGTATGTGTTATATTTTTTTATTTAATTTGTTTTTCCCCCATTTGATAAATGCTTAGGTTTTATATATATGGGTCACTTTTTGTTTTAGTGGTTCCTTTCTTTTAATATTTTATAGAACTAATTCTTTTTAATAGGTTTTATTTAATAAACATATTTTTCTTTATCTGCAATGTCCATTATTGAATGTTGGCAGTCATTTGAGCAATTTCAACCTTGTCTACAGCTGATGGGAGTGAAGATATGGTTGATCCAATGCTTCAGATTCTTCAGTCATGAAATTCTGGTCTTGGATATCAACTTTCCGTGAAATATGAGGTGCAGAAACCAGCACTCCTCTGGATGTCTCACTTTATGTGCATACTCCAGGTTTTTCCTCTTAACAATCTTAAATGCTAGTACATTCTCATAGTGAATCTTGTATCTTCACCTAATCATTGCCAGTAATTGATAGAACACATCTTAAAGGCATCATTTTTGTTTAGTTATGCTTCTGATTAAATCCAAAATTCGACCCTCCAGCAGCACAGAGACGATACACAGCACTTAATCTTTCTCTTCCTACATTTAAGTATAGCTGTATAGGACATTTTTTATTCACAGAAAAGCAGATCTGGCTTTTTCTTTATTCTTGGAAGTGTGACAATCTTCATTCAAGCAGTATCCTAATTGTTTAAAACTTGATACTTATCCAAGAGAAATTTTACTGATAAAAAGCCATCACGAATTTTATGTCTGCTTACTACTGTATATTTTGTCTTCCTTACGTACAGTTGTAATCAATAGCAGCCATTAACAACTTTCACTCTATTTAATGAACTATCATCCTAAACAGTTTGGCAGAAGTCAATAAATATGTTTTATAACAACAAAATAATCTAAAACAAAAATAATTCTGAAATCAACTTTAAATATCACCATCAAAAAGCTGATAATTGCTAATCTTAAATTTTAGAGGTCACCACCAAATTACAGACTTAAGAATTATTTGTAATTTTCAAATTATAAAGCTTTAATTTGTTCCAAACTTCAGAATTGAGAAAAAAAGTTTAATTTTCTTGAATTTTGGTTGAAAATGTCTTGAACATTAGAGTGATATCAGGCTATTACCTAATCATCTGTTTTTCATTTTTCCAATTCAATCCAATGCTAAGTGATGATGACAGTAGAACAAAAAAAAATTAAATATCCTCAAAATGTTTATGCCGAATGGATTTTTCATTTAAAAAATTTTCTGCTTAAGTAATATGGAATAACTTTACAAAATAAAAACGTATTCATCTAAATAAGTTTTATTTGATGAAGAGTAAGGCAATGAAGTTGAGGCTCAAATATATCCATACAGTATATGTAGTACATGTATTACATCCATACAGTATATCCACGTAATACATACTTCACTATTAGAAACACATTTACAATAATATTGTGAACGTATATTTTTTTTTTTTTTTTTTGTCTTCAGTCATTTGACTGGTTTGATGCAGCTCTCCAAGATTCCCTATCTAGTGCTAGTCGTTTCATTTCAGTATACCCTCTACATCCTACATCCCCAACAATTTGTTTTACATACTTCAAACGTGGCCTGCCTACACAATTTTTCCCTTCTACCTGTCCTTCCAATATTAAAGCGACTATTCCAGGATGCCTTAGTATGTGGCCTATAAGTCTGTTTCTTCTTTTAACTATATTTTTCCAAATGCTACTTTCTTCATCTATTTGCCGCAATACCTCTTCATTTGTCACTTTATCCACCCATCTGATTTTTAACATTCTCCTATAGCACCGCATTTCAAAAGCTTCTAATCTTTTCTTCTCAGATACTCCGATCGTCCAAGTTTCACTTCCATATAAAGCGACACTCCAAACATACACTTTCAAAAATCTTTTCCTGACATTTAAATTCATTTTTGATGTAAACAAATTATATTTCTTACTGAAGGCTCGTTTAGCTTGTGCTATTCGGCATTTTATATCGCTCCTGCTTCGTCCATCTTTAGTAATTTTACTTCCCAAATAACAAAATTCTTCTACCTCCATAATCTTTTCTCCTCCTATTTTCACATTCAGCGGTCCATCTTTGTTATTTCTACTACATTTCATTACTTTTGTTTTGTTCTTGTTTATTTTCACGCGATAGTTTTTGCGTAGGACTTCATCTATGCCGTTCATTGTTTCTTCTAAATCCTTTTTACTCTCGGCTAGAATTACTATATCATCAGCAAATCGTAGCATCTTTATCTTTTCACCTTGTACTGTTACTCCGAATCTAAATTGTTCTTTAACATCATTAACTGCTAGTTCCATGTAAAGATTAAAAAGTAACGGAGATAGGGAACATCCTTGTCGGACTCCCTTTCTTATTAGGGCTTCTTTCTTATGTTCTTCAATTGTTATTGTTGCTGTTTGGTTCCTGTACATGTTAGCAATTGTTCTTCTATATGAACGTATATTTACATATAAATATACAACTGATGGGGCAACTACAATTTTTGGTACTGTGACTAGCAAACATTTTACAGTACTGTTTTCTTAACACTGTATTGCATTTATTAAAATAACCTTGCGTCATGACAACATAACATGTAATGTGTAAGATACAGACAACAGATTATCGATATAATTTTTTGAATACTGCATCAAGAAAACTGAGTATTTTAACCCTTTAATTATTTCTTATGATAGAATATTGTTAAATATTGTATGATATAACATTCACATTGAAAATGTTAATATTAATGCTATAGATTGTATAACTTCAGTCATTATGACTTATCCCACTTTTCACACATGTTACTTTAACCTAATATCTGGAGATAGGATAGATAGGAATGGAATTTTACTGTTTTTGTAGAAATTGCTCAAGTGATTCTTTTTTTAAATTAATTTCTCATTTAATCATTTAAGGTAGAAACCCCTCAAGTGAGAATAAGCTTTTCTTAATAGAGTAAAATGTAGCGTATAAGTGTGATGCAACCTTACCTTTTGATAGATAAATTTGAATTTCAGTTATGAATAAGATTTAAAAGACAGATCAGTTGATAAATCCATGATGATGTAGGAGTTGAAGGCTTGAAGTGTTTTTACCTAATGGAAGTAGCTATAAAATGCTCTTGAAATCATGTTATTGCATATGAAACATTCAGTAATTCAGTATGAAAGTAAATCAAACCCAGATGACAGCGTACGACCATCACCAGTTGCTGGTTACCTGGTAATATTAAGAAATGGAAGATTTAAAATAAGCCATAATACTACTGTCTTTAAAGATTACTTAACATTAGTTAACTCTTCTAGATATTGCAGACCCTTGACATAATTTTAATGTCTTTTAAAAAAAAAGTTTAAAAAAATTATTTTGTTAAAATAAAAAATTACTAAATTCACCAGATATTCAAACTTAGAATAAAAAGTATCTTTGTTAACAGCAGATTTTTTAAAAAGTCTTCTGTAAGGATGAATTGCTACATCACCTTCATTTGTAACATAATTATGTATTAGCTATCTGTGTTATTTGTCTATTTTACATATTTGATAATAACGTAACTACTTAGTTTACTTTCTTGCATGCAGTTGTCAAAAATTGGCCAAATCAAAATTGATAAAAATCTCTCCCAACTCAAGCGTCATGTATAAGATTCATTTTAAAATCCCCCTTCTACATTACAGATCATGTATTTAAAGCTTGCCTTGTCCTTAATTCCATGTTTATACAGTAGCATTTCATATATTTGGGCAGAAGATCTTTCTGAACGTTTCAGTAAAAATTAGTTTTTTTTTTCCTAAAAGCACATAAAAACATGATCTATAATAAGAAAGTCCTCTCGATGCAAGTAAAAGTGAATTTTTTCATTTTTTATATTTTCCTAGTGAGATAGAGGCTACTAGACTGAGAACGAGGGTCAGACTAGCAGCTGGACTCAACATCTGTTAGTTTCAGCTCTTCTCATTCAAGTTTTCATTGAACTTGAATTATATTTTTTCTATACAAGTAAGAGTAAAAAGGATTTAGAAGAAACAATGAACGGCATAGATGAAGTCCTACACAAGAACTATCGCATGAAAATAAACAAGAACAAAACAAAAGTAATGAAATGTAGTAGAAATAACAAAGATGGACACTGAATGTGAAAATAGGAGGAGAAAAGATTATGGAGGTAGAAGAATTTTGTTATTTGGGAAGTAGAATTACTAAAGATGGAAGCAGGAGCGATATAAAATGCCGAATAGCACAAGCTAAACGAGCCTTCAGTAAGAAATATAATTTGTTTACATCAAAAATGAATTTAAATGTCAGGAAAAGATTTTTGAAAGTGTATGTTTGGAGTGTCGCTTTATATGGAAGTGAAACTTGGACAATCAGAGTATCTGAGAAGAAAAGATTAGAAGCTTTTGAAATGCGGTGCTATAAGAGAATGTTAAAAATCAGATGGGTGGATAAAGTGACAAATGAAGAGGTATTGCGGCAAATAGATGAAGAAAGAAGCATTTGGAAAAATATAGTTAAAAGAAGAGACAGACTTATAGGCCACATACTAAGGCATCCTGGAATAGTTGCTTTAATATTGGAAGGACAGGTAGAAGGAAAAAATTGTGTGGGCAGGCCAAGTTTGGAATATGTAAAACAAATTGTTAGGGATGTAGGATGTAGAGGGTATACTGAAATGAAACGACTAGCACTAGATAGGGAATCTTGGAGAGCTGCATCAAACCAGTCAAATGACTGAAGACCAAAAAAAAAAAAATTATTGTAATGTACTCGTTTGTGTATATTAAACAATGTACATTAATGTATATATATATATATAGTTGCCTAAAGTTGCCTCTAGACCACTTAAATTTAATGAATAAATAAAAATGGATGATTATGTTAATTTTTTAAAGCTCTTCATGCATTTGTTATAGTCTTTTGATTATCTCATGTTTTTTACTAACATGACTGCAACAATACTTATAATTCCAGATTGAAAGTAGTAACAAATTTTTCTAAACAGAGTTTATGTTATACTCTGAATGTTATGTTATATGCATTTTCATTTTTATGAATCTTCTTTTGAACATACTCTTTATTTCTCAGTTCAAATTTATCATTTTATTTTTCAGTTTGAATTCACTTTTTTATGGATTAGCTGTATACCTTTCATTTTGCATCCCTTTTTCTGTTTCCTAAATAAATACTAATTAATTATTTTTCATGTCTATAATCACATTTCTAATGAATTTTATAATGGTCACCAATTTTTTACGTGTTAATTTTTAATTTTTCAGAATCAATTTTTTTTTTCAGGATCAAAATCATTTTCTTCAAAACCTGATACTGTGCAAGCATTTAAAAAACCAACCATTATCTCACAATCAGTTGATATAAAAATTCAGAACCCAGGTAATATTACTTTGTAGAATTTTTCATCAGTTGTATAACTTTTTTTTCAGCTTAAATTGGCAAATATTTTATTTCATTCTTAATATAATTTCATACATTTATATAATTTTCAAACATTTGTTTAAAATATCTAAACTTAGAAAATGCGTTCATTTAACTTTTAGGATAATTTTTCTTTATAGTGTGTTCTATGCATTCAATTTTAAATGTATAGTACCAAAGTCAACTTGTCTACACACACAAGAAAAATTTCATAATTTGGATTGTAGTTAATTTAATATTTATGATGTTTATATAATTTATTGAAACTGAGATTTCACAGTAAATACTATTTACTGTACTTTTTCCTGATTTGAGGTTTTTAATGTTAATTATGCTTGTAATCATTTGATTTTTTTTTTTAAATGTTTTTCTAAGGAATTTTTCTTAGTTAAAAGTAACATCAGGCAGTCATTTTTTTTGCAAGGGCAATTTCAACAAGATCCTTCTTCAGTAAAATTTTAATGTGAAATTACATTATATTGTTTTAATTAGACAATTGAATTCTGAATTATGTTAAAATCTGTTTAGACAATTTTTCTTTGTATAGAAACCAAGCATATTTTTTTTCTTTTTTGACAGTGTACATCCGTGCATTTATGTTTATTGTATACATTGGCATATGTTGATATAAAGACCCGTTTAATTGACACTGAATATCAAATGAGTTGAGTATTTACCTGGTTGTATTGCTTCAGCTAATATGTTAGGATGATCTTTGTTGGATGAACTATCTATACTTGCACATTTATCTATTGTTTTTCTATTAGATAATCTGACAGTCTTCTTAACCATTCATATTTCCTTTACTGTACAAGAGACTTTGATTTTGCAGTTTTCATGTGGCTGTTTCAGTGAAGTTAATACACAGAATTGGTAGTATTTTAAGTGATGGGTAGTTGAAATTAACAAAGTTTTTTAATTATTAAAATATGTTACTTTTGTCCAAAATTTAACTCTTGTTTATGCTAAAATCCTTAACCATTCATTTCTCTATGAATTATAATTTTCGTGCATAAAGTCTGAGAAAAATAGTTTATCTAGTAGCTCCCAATCCTAGTTTTCTTTGAAGTAGACCTTTTTTTCTTTGTTTAACCTCCAGGACCATCATTCGGTATTGCTTCAGAGAATGAGATGAATGATTTGTAGGTGTGTGAAAATGCCATGCCTGACCGGGATTTGAACCCAGGACCTCTGGATGAAAGGCCAAGGTGCTACCACTCGCGCCATTAGCGGTACAAAAAACATTGATTTTGCAGTTTTCATGTGGTTGTTTCAATACACAAAATGATTTGTAGTGTGTGTGAAAATGCCATGTCTGAATGAAGTAGACCTCTTATGACTCCATAACCTATTCCCACAATCCTTCCCTTGCTTGAAACATTTTTGCAGTGCTCTTTTAGAACGGCTACCAGCTGTGCTCTCATATCTGTCATTATGTACTTCCAATTGTTAAATCAGGAAACATTCATTCAGCAGCTTCTTCAACCTAAGGAAACAACAAACTATCATAAGCAGTTATTTCTGTTGAATAGGGAGACGGGTAAACCTGAGGAATTCTGTCTCTGACAAGAAATCCTGGGTTAGACGTGACAAATGTGAGTTTGTTATCAAGGTGCAGCTATCCCACGTTGCATTGTATTCCCACAGGTCTGTCCTTTTTTCCTGATTTGCAACACAATGATGATAGAATCTCCAGACAGTACTGTTTGTTGACAGTGTGGATGCATATACATGATACACAGCTGTACGATAGTAAAAAAAAAACCAGCATCGTTTTCATTTTGTTCCTCACCTAACTTAATTTCTTCAGTCTTGGGAGATGATGGTGTCTTCCACTGTGACAACTGAACTTTTATTTCTGGGTTGTGCCCATACACCCAATATTCATCACCAATTATGGTCATAAGAAAGTTAGTATTACTGTTGGACTTTACAACGTCCTGTGCAGTATAAAAATGTATATCTTCCTATTCAAATGAAAGCACTTTTGTGACAGATTTTGCAACCACTCTATGCATATCTAAATCATCTGTTAAATTTTTGTGTTGAATCATTACTAATTCAATGTCATTTGCAATTTCTTGGACAGTAAGCTAACTATTTTCCATTATCAAATTCTGCATGTTATTAATGAGGTTTGGATTTTGGCTTGTTGACTATCTACTAGTGCTAGTTACTCTCAGCTGAATTTTTGGTATTTTGAAAACTGTAATACCACTCTTTAATCTTTGTACAGCTTCATTTCCAAAACCCTGTTTAATCTTACAAATTGTTTTGCCTTGGCAAGACAAGTCATGTATAAAATAAAAATGTAAACACCTACTACACAAATACACAATAGCTGCTGAACAACAGAAACCATGTACAAAAACTAATTGTACACAATAATAAACACCAAAACAGTTGAGGCATTTGTCGTATCATGACACCAGCTTTCCGATGCCCTCTTCAAAGAAGTTTGCCATCAGTGAGGTAAGGTACGTCTTGACAGCCTCCTGAAGTAGTTCGTCGGTGAAGTGTTGTCCACCCACCCGTGCCTTCAATTCTCAAAAGAGGTGAAAATCACTAGGTGCTAGGTCTAGATTATACGTTGGATGGTTGAAAACATCCCACTTGAATTGTTTGAGAAGATGTTGTATCATGTTGGCACAGTACGATCATGAATTCTCATGGATCAAAACCATGCCGGACAAGAGCATGCCTCCTAGTTTGTTCTGGATCGATCTGCAAAGGTGAGATAAAGATTCACAATAAACTTCCTTTGTTATGTTGTCCTCTGCTCTATAAAGTTCACCAACAAGACACATTTATTGTTCCAAAAAACTACAGCCATTGTTTTCCTGTTGCTCAGTGTCTGTTCGAACTTTTTTGGCTTGTTTGGAGAAGTTTGCATCCACTGCTTAGACTGTTCTTTGGTTTTGTGGATTGTGACACAGGATCCAAGTTTTATTGCTGGTAGTGATAGACTTTAAAAACACCCTCCTCCTCATTATTGTAACATGAGAAACTTTAAGGCTGATGACATTCACTGTGATCGTCACTCAAATTTTTGGGACCCAACATGAAACAAATTTCTGGTACCTTAGATCTTTAGTCACAATTGTGTACAGAGAAGACCTTGGAATCTCTGGGAATTTCGCAGAAAGTTCACTTATCGTAAACCTCCGTTTTGTCACGGACAAAATCATCAACACACTCAACCAGCCAAACAGTAGCAACAGACTTGGATCCTTGCCCACCTTCATCATGGATGTCCATTCGCCCTTCTTTAAATTCCCTACACCTTCCCATATACTACCATTACTCCAAGTGTTTTCACCAAACACTAGGCTCATTATGCAGTAGAATTCATCAGTGCTACATCCTTCTACTTGCAGAAAACATATTACAGCTCACAGTTGGCAGGAGCATCTCTCTCAAAAATTAATCGTTAAAAAATAAACCAATTAAGTAAATTTTCTCGTGTACTTTTAATAATACTTTTTTAGTTTCTTGTTTGACATGTTTTGTTTAAGTTTCTTTGACATTAGGAGGGAAGGGTTGGCTAGTTTTTGTTGTTTTTTTTTATTATTATTTATATATGTGTATTTTTATGATGACATATATAAATTAAATAGGTAAGGGATTGATTAAATAATTCTAGATTCTTACCAGTTGTTGAATCTTGTTTCAAAAAGTAGGTATGTTTACAATTGGTTGACAATTTATTACTGGAATACAGTTAAATTAATGTGTTACAAAGAAACTACTTTTATATTTATGTATAAAAAAAAAATAAGAACTTATATCCTATAGTTACAATATGAGGGTGAATATTATAGTTACAATATTCTGTTTTGCAAATATGCTAAGTCTAACTAGGATTCAAACCCACAAACTTCCAGATGAATGGTTGAGAGAGATCTTACTATTGTTTTAAAAAAGTTGAGTATTATAAAAAAGTATTTTAGATGTATTTTATAAAAACATAATTATTTTGATTTTTTTTTATTTAATTGAGAGAATAACATGTTGGTAATGAAATTTATTCTCTGTTAATGTAGATTAACAATTTGTCTATTGTTAAGAAGTAAATAATCTTAATTTTGAAAGTTGTCATTTTTCTTTTATATTATGTTAATAAGGTAGTAAAAAATGTATGTCAGAAAAACGTTAACCATAACTATTTAATGTCTATTCATTACATGATGCGTAGAATAAATTATATACATATATATATATATATATATGTATGATTATTTAAAAAACATATTTTAATACTATGATTATTTTAATAGAAATTTTAAATAGTGTAATTTAATTAATAATTATCTATAAATAAATATTATATTTTAATCATAAAGATATTTAATTGTATTGATAATATACACAAATGTTGTTTTAAATAAATTATAAAAGAAGTACATGCAGATGAAATAAGAAGAGCACAAATTATTGCATTTTAGATGCAGATGCTTTTTTAAAGTATCAGAAAAAGTTGAAGTAATAAACTATTTTTTAATTGTTATTGTTAATTTTAATCTATTAGTGGTGATATTATATAATATAAAATGAATTGTATATTTTAATGCACGCTTATGTACTGTTCACAAATTATTTGCGCCCTAAAATTTAGATAGTGTGCAATTCATAATTAATGAAGTTAATTGTTCCTTCAGTGATTATATTATTTAAAATTAATTATGGTTCATTGAATTAATTATTAATTACCATAATTAATTATTTTAATTTAACAAATTATTTATTATATTTTATTATATAAGTAATGGAGCTAGTCATGAATTTAATGTTTTGTATATATAATTTTAGTGTCAATAAATGATGATGATTTAATTTACGTTTTTTATTGTTGTACAATCCTGATTATCTGATCTACATCTTAGCCTGTATAAAGCATTGAATATATATTACAGAATTTTTTCTTCATTTTTTAAAATTAATATCTTATTTATAAATATAATTTCTTTTCAGTAGCATAAATAATAAACATGTATTTTTGTGTATTTTGAGAATAATGTTTTTTTTCACTTAGTTCAGTAATCATGAAATGGGTTTATCACAAATGGCGTATTTAATTTTTCAACAAATTTATCACTTGCAATGGAATATGGCTTTCTTCACTTGTTTTGTGCATTAGTTCATCCTTCGCTAAAGGAAAACAGTTTATTTTTAATGAATAGAAGTATGAAAGACTGATTTAAATCAGTCTTTCATACTTATTCGGTGTACAATGGATTACAAATATTATAACCGCTACAATTCATGTTTTTAATGTTCAATGGACTCTTACAGCATTTTTCTAGTCGATTGTGTTAGTTTTTTTTTTATTAAAAATTGTATCAGCTGTGGGATAGATGAGGTGAAATAAAGTGTAAGAACATCATTACTGACTTCTTATTAAAAATTAATCTGTATTAACCGATAGAAAATAAGGCTGGAACCAGCAGTTTATAGAGGCATTGGCAAGACCCCAATTCATATTTCACAGCAAATGGAAACCGATGAATTTCGAGTGCGCATACAACAAAAAAGAATCCCAATATTATTGTCCATTGTGTCCTTCGCAACCGGCTCTTAATTTAACTCCTTGTATTGATGAAATCAACCGTAAGTACATTTAGGCTGGTTTACATTTAGTTTCAATTTTTTATTCTAATTATTTCCATTTTAATATTTTATTATATTTACTACTGTTTATGTTATTCCTTTGAACTTCTTCAGTACTGTAATGTATTACGATTGTATTTGATAAAATATTAACATTTTGTTTGATTATTATAATAAAATTAATAATTATCAATTCTGATATTTGTGTTTTTATTTTATGTCTCGTCCAGTATAACAATTTACTTTGTTAAGTCTACAAAGTTCATAATATAATGCTACTATTACTGTAGATTGTACAGTATGAATGAAACTAATGAAAATATAACACGATAATTAGTTTGTTGTTTGGTGGGGAACGCGTCTTCCCAAATCAGTTGATTTAGAATTCGAGAGTTCCAGCGGTCAAGTCCTAGTAAAGCCAGTTATTTTAATATGTATTTGTACTAGATCGTGGATATTGATGTTCTTTAGCGGTTGGGTTTCAATTAACCAAAAATAAAATATGAGTTTTCAAAAGGAAAACAAAAATATAGATTTTTCATAAGTTTCACTTAAATTTGTCTAAATAATTCTCAATTGAATTCTATTTATTGTAATTGAAATACTACTAGTTGGAATATACTTACACGGGATATTTTTGATTTAAAAAAAAAAAAGTATTTTTGAGAATTGTTACAGTTTTCAAAAGCGATTGACACTTTATGTCTGGTTGTAAAAAATGAGAAAATCTAGAAATCTGATTTTTTCTTTTAGATTAAAGTAGTACCCGAGTTAATTTTAAAAGCCAATAAAAAACAGTTATTTGCTGAAGATAAAAATTGAAAATGTTAAATTTAAAATATCAGCTGGTTTGATAGAGCTGAGTTTTAAAAGATATATATTTCCACCATAGATAGTTTGAGAATAAATAACGTAAAAATCTAAAAAACTAGTTTCTGCAAAAAAAAAATAATTATAAGATGATAATAATCATACCAAAAAATTAGAGATCCGGAATTAACATTTATATTTCTAAGATTACTAAAGGAATATTCAATAGAAGCTCTAGTTAAAATATTGAAAGAATTTGTCAATAACACTAAAGCATTATAAAATAAACATACTCAAAAGTTAAAATTTAAGGTTGAATTTCGAAACCCATTCAAATAAAAATGACAGTAAGACAAGATGACACATCGTTCAATTTCGCTCTGGAAAAATCGATTGAAGAATAGAATATGAAAATACAAATACTTGTAAAAAAAAAATACTAAAGTCAACATCTAAATGTTTACATTTTACCATTAGCTGATGACATGGTAACTTTGGAAAAAACTTTAGATGGGAGAATGAAATTTCAATAATCAGAAAAAAGTGCAAACAAAATCAAGCTATAAATTTAATATAATGGATTCGAATAATAAAAGTAGATGCAAATCATGAAAATTTCAGAAGAATCAATCAAAAAGTTGAAACGCTTACGTAAAATCATTACTTTAAATGTATTAGAAAAAAAAAGAAATAATCTCCAGAACACAAAAAATGAAAAGTGGCTTTCATCTTAAAGAAACATAAAATAAAAAATTTCTATTAAAAAACAAAAACACTACAAAACCATGGTTTTCCAGACATTTTGTATAGTACAGAAGGCATACAGAACTTCTAGGAAAATCTAGTAATTGTCGAAAAAATTATTTTAAGAAAACTCTACTGCGAAAACTCAAAGATATTGAGATGATATTTATAAATTAAACAATTTTTGAAAAGTCATGGAATTAGAAAAAGAACTAAATTTTACGGTCACTTGAATGGAACGGATGAAACTAAATTAATAAAACAAATATGTAACTTTTTTTTGAAAAAAGAAAATCAAATAAGCAAGTTCTCGATGAGGATCGATTGAAATTCTCAATTGAAGAACTCGAATTATTAAATATTTCCAAAGAAATAATTTTTGATGAATTCTTTCAGAAAACTAGCGGATTGAATCTACATTTCCAAAGAAACAGAAAATGAAACACGGTGACTGGACCAAAGAAGGAGAGAAAAGTTTAGGGAAAACTGAAACAATTTGGAAAAGAAAGAACTCTGGACTACGCCTGGTGGATCCTTTCAAGGTCTAATTGCAAACAAAACGAAATAAAAATAACAGGATACGTTATAACGTTTGAAATGTAGTTTAGCTTATCAAAACAAAACTGAATAAATCTGTTATAACACTCTTGACTATTGATTCTGTACATTATTTTATTTATTAGTTTACATCTTTTTACATTGACAACTGGATTGTAATTAACAACTGAACGACTGTAATTACCAAATTTATCTGGAATGGCAAAAAAAAAAGATCTTCGGCAGATTCACTTTATAATTTTATCCGGCTTAAAAAGCCAAATAAAATAACTTTATCAAAAAATTAACAATTTTTCTCAAGAATTCCTAAGACTTTAACTTTTTTAAAACTATAAAACTTTTCTTAACTATAACTTTTTTTAAACTACAACAAAAGCGGCTTCTTCAAAACAAACAATATACTACATTTAAGAATTCATTCAGAGTTGTATCTTACTGGAACAATGTTTTATCTGAAAGAATGTCTTCATGAAAATAATTTTATTTAAAAACATTTCATTACAATGAATAAACATTGAAAAGTATTTTTTTTTTAAATAATGATTGCCTTTACATAGTCATTTTTTTGAAGATACTTAATGCTACACATTAACTTAACACAAATTAAGTAACAGAACCACCTATGATCTTACCCGTTCATGTTCCGTTTACTTCTGCTGGATTATATAATTCTCTGATACAAGCATCATGAAGTGTTATTTATAAATATTATATTCGCTCAAAAAAGTGAAATTAACACGCTAAAGAACATTAGTTTTGCCTGAAGTCTTATACTGTTCGAAAGCCCAATGGAATTTCTAAGGAAAAAATAATAAATTTGTAAAATAAAATATGTAAATACAGCACATAACTAACACTTATTGGCAGTAAAATAAGATATGCAATCCATAAAGAAAAACAACCGCAAGTTTAGAAATTGAATTACAATGTTATAAATTAACATTCAAGATTTTGTACCCGATTAAAAAACAATTAGTTTAACATTCATTCTCAAAGCGGGTGATAATGCTCCCTTGTGAGCGCTGGAGGCATTCACGGGGCCCAAGAAGATTGGGGTTGTTCAGACGGTCGATGAAGGCAATGACTGATTAAAAAAAAAGGATAAAATTATGTTTTCCTGATCTTTCAAACTAAAATTAAATACCTACTACATACAAAAAATTTTTCAATCGAAAGCTTTGTTTTAATTATTGTATTGTTATGTTGAATTTTTTTTTTTTTTTCCAATATTAAAGCGACTATTCCAGGATGTGGCCTATAAGTCTGTCTCTTCTTTTAACTATATTTTTCCAAACGCTTCTTTCTTCATCTATTTGCCGCAATACCTCTTCATTTGTCATTTTATCCACCCATCTGATTTTTAACATTCTCCTGTAGCACCACATTTCAAAAGCTTCTAATCTTTTCTTCTCAGATACTCCGATCGTCCAAGTTTCACTTCCATATAAAGCGACACTCCAAACATACACTTTCAAAAATCTTTTCCTGACATTTAAATTAATTTTTGATGTAAACAAATTATAATTCTTACTGAAGGCTCGTTTAGCTTGTGCTATTCGGCATTTTATAAATTGCTTCCCTTGTCCCTATACTTTTCCTGAAACCAAATCGGTCTTCTCCTAACACTTCTTCCACTCTCCTCTCAATTCTTCTGTATAAAATTCTAGTTAAGATTTTTGATGCATGACTAATTGTTAAACTAATTGTTCTGTATTCTTCACATTTATCTGCCCCTGCTTTCTTTGGTATCATAACTATAACACTTTTTTGAAGTCTGATGGAAATTCCCCATTTTCATAAATATTCCACACCAGTTTGTATAATCTATCAATCGCTTCCTCACCTGCACTGCGCAGTAATTCTACAGGTATTCCGTCTATTCCAGGAGCCTTTCTGCCATTTATGTTGAATGCGCTATCATTATTGTTGTTATATAACAGTATAGATACAATTGTAATTTTTTTGAAACTAATTTTAATAAAAATACTTCTAAATATGATTAAATGTGCATTATAATTGCTCTCATTTAAAATCTAAGTTTCAACTCGGAAATAGGATATGCCACGTTCAAAAACACTAATTGTTTTTAAACGTTACTGTTTTTAAGAGCGCATCTTAAAAACAGTAATTGCAATTATTATTTTTTAAGGATGGTTAAGTTTAAAAATTTTGGGGCGCTAGCAAAGTTTTGATTCTAATGTGAGCAGCGGGAAAAAGTTTGAGAATCAAAGATTTAAAAGAACGTTATTACATATAAAAGAAGAATCGTAAATATTTTCACTGTATAATTAGGCTGGCCAGGGGTTTGTTAGGCCATTCATCATTCGGCCATTACCATTTTACTTTATAAGTTTAAATTTCCAGGATCTTACTATGCACAATGTTGTGGAATCATCAAACTGTACGTAGTTGCACTAGGGTATCATCTTACCCAAGCCTCCCTCCCGCCGTTGAGTTAGTTATAATTAGGTAATGGTAAAAAATATGACAAGATATAATGTTAGGAATTAATTAACATGTAGTATTTATTAAACGCATTGAGATCAAAAGATAAGTAGAATTTTTGGAAGCGTTCACATAACTTGAGCTTATAATCACAAATATAAATAAATTTTGAATCGTTTTGTAGAAGGGAAAAGTTAAAATTTGTTTTAAAACGATTAAAACAAAATTGGAGAAAAACCGACTCTTTAACCTGTTCCATTTTTTCTTCCTTTAAAAATCTGAATTCTAGTTTTAATTCTCCGAATATGTTTTTTTTACATTTAATTTTTAATTAATGAGTATATAAGGTTTAAAGTTTGACTACCGGTTTCAGATTAACAAAATTCTTTCTTCCAATTCCTTATGCGGCTATTTATTATCAGCTATTCCTATTATTCCAGGAAAGAGCCGATAATTAGCTACACATGTCTTGGAAGAAAAATTACTTTAATCTGAAACTCTATTATTAATAACTTCAGTTTTATGTCGTTTTTTGTCATGCTGTTCAACGAATAAATGCGCTATGCATTTCACAATAGCATTATTACAAATTTGAGTTTATAAACAAAAACTTTTGAGGCTTACATTTAAATCATTTGTGCGAGAAAGTAAATATTGATGCGTTTCTTTAAATACAAGTATTAAACACCTTAAGCACACAATTAGAAATAGATAGCTAGGATGGGTAAATCATTAGACACTTCTTATTTGGCGGCAATATCCAGTATGCTTTAATAATATTAAAAATAATTAACATGAAAATTAGAACTAACAACAAGCACGAATAATAAACGCAACTTTGTTTACAAGCATTAAAAATAATATTAAAACAGTAAAAAATTTCAGACAAAAGATACACCAAAAAGTTAGGTCTAAGTTAACTATAAACATAAAGCCTTAAGAGTTACTTATAGTTTTATATTATCTAGATAACACAATTAGAATCAATACAACTGTAATATTAGTGTAATATTTATGAAAATGGGGAATTTCCATCAGACTTCAAAAAAAGTGTTATAGTTATGATACCAAAGAAAGCAGGGGCAGATAAATGTGAAGAATACAGAACAATTACTTTAACTAGTCGTGCATCAAAAATCTTAACTAGAATTTTATACAGAAGAATTGAGAGGAGAGTGGAAGAAGTGTTAGGAGAAGACCACTTTGGTTTCAGATTAATAGTAGAAGGAAGATTAAAGAAAAACAAACCGACATACTTGGCGTTTATAGACCTAGAAAAGGCATTCGATAACGTAGACTGGAATAAAATGTTCAGCATTTTAAAAAAATTAGGGTTCAAATACAGAGATAGAAGAACAATTGCTAACATTTACAGGAACCAAACAGCAACAATAACAATTGAAGAACATAAGAAAGAAGCCCTAATAAGAAAGGGAGTCCGACAAGGATGTTCCCTATCTCCGTTACTTTTTAATCTTTACATGGAACTAGCAGTTAATGATGTTAAAGAACAATTTCGATTCGGAGTAACAGTACAAGGTGAAAAGATAAAGATGCTACGATTTGCTGATGATATAGTAATTCTAGCCGAGAGTAAAAAGGATTTAGAAGAAACAATGAACGGCATAGATGAAGTCCTACGCAAGAACTATCGCATGAAAATAAACAAGAACAAAACAAAAGTAATGAAATGTAGTAGAAATAACAAAGATGGACCGCTGAATGTGCAAATAGGAGAAGAAAAGATTATGGAGGTAGAAGAATTTTGTTATTTGGGAAGTAGAATTACTAAAGATGGACGAAGCAGGTGCGATATAAAATGCCGAATAGCTCAAGCTAAACGAGCCTTCAGTAAGAAATATAATTTGTTTACATCAAAAATTAATTTAAATGTCAGGAAGGGATTTATGAAAGTGTATGTTTGGAGTGTCGCTTTATATGGAAGTGAAACTTGGACGATCGGAGTATCTGAGAAGAAAAGATTAGAAGCTTTTGAAATGCGGTGCTATAGGAGAATGTTAAAAATCAGATGGGTGGATAAAGTGACAAATGAAGAGGTATTGCGGCAAATAGATGAAGAAAGAAGCATTTGGAAAAATATAGTTAAAAGAAGAGACAGACTTATAGGCCACATACTAAGGCATCCTGGAATAGTCGCTTTAATATTGGAAGGACAGGTAGAAGGGAAAAATTGTGTAGTTAGGCCACGTTTGGAGTATGTAAAACAAATTGTTGGGGATGTAGGATGTAGAGGGTATACTGAAATGAAACGACTAGCACTAGATAGGGAACCTTGGAGAGCTGCATCAAACCAGTTAAATGACTGAAGACAAAAAAAAAAAAAAAAACTGTAAATAATTAATTAATGTAGAACGGGTTCAAAATTCACATTCATATTATGTACAATTAAGAAAATTAACTATATGTCATTACTTACTTTTAGTAATGGACCACGGCACAAAATAGTATTTCATTATCTGCAAAAACCAATCGGTAGACCTACCAAAAATTATTTCTCTTAGTAAGCATTCAAGCAAGATTATTTTATGTAACAAATTAATCTACATCGTTAAATTGAGTAATAGTTAACGTCACGGTTAGAAAGGACGCTGATAGTGCACAACAATGTCATGTTGCTTACAAGATGTAGGAAACAAACTTAATCTGCCAACATTTTTGGTGCATTTTTTGAAGTTTACGTGTGAAACAAGTGAAGAGAAAGTGTTATAACATTTTTTGTTTCGAAAGAAACTTTGAATATTAAAAAACTAAGCCCGATAGAAAAAATTCATTAACATATAAGAAATTAGCATACAAAATAATATAAGAAATAGCCATTTTATTTAACAAACAAAAAATTAAAAATTTTGTTGACCGGTGTAAAATTATTAAACTTGTTTTTAATTTAGAACTGATAAGTTAATTATTAAATACATTGCATTGTGCGCACTACCGATACCATCCTATTTATAAGTGTATTATATTAGTGTAAATGTGTATTTTATTATTAAGTCAAAATGTATTTTGTTTTGCTTTCCTTTCAGATATATTTGCATGCCCCATTTAGTGTTATCACCCCCCCCCCCAAACCAATAGGGGGGGGGGGACACACCAGGTTGAGAAACACCGACAGTCATCTGCTGTAATGTGAACTTTTAGTTCTTTTTTTCTATTTAACATAGCGACCTTGACCGTTATAATTCCAGAGTTTATTGAAGAGCGTGCAAATTATATTATAAAATGGATTACACGATAAGTACGGATACAATAGGGCACTTATGCGGTTTGTTCCACCCCAATATTTTTTTTATTGTTAAGTTAGGTTAGGTTAGTTTACAGAAATTTTAAGTTAGGTTAGTTTACAGTCTATCGTTGTAAAAATTTCGTTGACCCTCAAACCGGTGCGTACACCAATCACATCGAATTAACACGGCAAAATTCAAAAGAAATGCATTAGCAACCGTTTTGGTACCCACAGAGAACTTTTGCAGTCATATGTGGCGTAAAATGTATCCTTATAACGATTTTTTATTTTTGTAAACACGTTTCAGAGGAATAGCCTTACAATTAAAGTTTTGTTTGACGTTTGTAATTTTCAAATAAAATTTGGTTAATCAGGTCTTTCAGTTTCAATTTAATGCGCGTTAAGCATTTTTCATTGTTTGCACATTTTTTGCATCGTCATAACAATTAAACTTTTGTTTGGGGTGGACCAAACCGCATAAGTTCCTACAACAGGCAAACAAAAATAATAACACTTATTTAAGCTGTACTAAAATAATATAAGAAAACTTACCGCGATCAATAATGAGCATCATTATCTGAAATGTACAAGAAGTAACAATAACTGTTAAACAAGAGAGGACACAGAAACGATAACCTAATTTGTAACCTAACTGTGTAAACAACCCAGGACTGACCGCTGTATTTCATAAGCTTCATTGTCACCACGTGATTTCCTGTCGCTCCCCACCCCTGTAACAAGCCCGCCCACTAAAATGCACTTCCTCTCTCAGAACAACCGACCGACCAACACAGACAGTTTAATATTCATGTTTACAGATTTCATGACATTATTATACATAATAATAACTGAACCAAATTTTCGCTTAAACCGATGTGCACATTAACAAATTAACGTAACCAAAGTACCCAAACTATAACGATAAGGTTTTCAATTATTTCTTTTTACCAAATATTCAATTTGGATATAATTATAATATATAACGCATACTTTATAACTGCCCTTGGATATAAAAAAAACACTCGTGCGCGCCCGTTAACATATTATTAAATATTTACTTCTTTTAATACAAAAAAGCAATTTAAAAAACGTAGACCCTATCCGTCTTTAGTAACTAATCAGAAAAAAACAACAGGATCATTTTGTTTTAATAAAGATCATAAGAAATATTAATGAATACATAAGGGGGTTATATAAAAGGATTATTTCTAAATTTATCTCATCAAGCCGACTACCGTATTTCACAGTACAGCCCAGCCCGCCTAAAATACAAATACACACACGAACACGCAAACACACATTTAGTATGGATTTAATTCAAAAATTATATTTAGAGATCACAAAGTAACATATAATTTTTCGTGTCTCATTTCATTTCTGTAATCAATTTTGTCACCTCGGTAACGCAGTAGAGAAACCGACTGATATAGTGAAAGATACGGATTTGATTCTCGACTTGACACCGGATCACAATTTTAGCCGGTTTATTCGGGTTTCACTACTGAAAATAAGAGTAAACTGAAGATCTCAGATTCAGTTCTCGGTTTAGAATTAGTATTTTTCTCAATAATTATATTTACGTAATATATATTATATTATACTCCACTTTCCGAGGTGGAGTAATAATATCTTTCCTCTTATCCGAAAGGTCCCGGGGTTCGTATCCCGGTCAGGCTTGAAATTTTAATTCGCTTCAAAATTTCAATACCGTACTTCCACACAACCTCCAACCTAATACGGTGAATATTTAATAATAATAAATTATCGAATTAAAATAGTATTTTCGTTTCCGCGAGCAGAAAAAGTCAGGTTTTGTACTCGTCTAGAGTTAAAGCGTCGTATAATTTCCAGTTCTTTTCGTTATAATTTCTTAACCGTCCTATGTTCAAAAAAAAAAAATTGGAATTTTTTCTCGGTTTCAGCACAAAATCACATACTTGTTATAATAAATATTAAATAAGTTAAAAAATAGACTTAATCTTCCCTCAGAACACAGTTTTATTTTATTTAACAGTTTCATTCAAAAATATTATGCATTATAATAAAAAAAAAATCGAGATATGCTGAAATGGTCTCGGGTTCGATTCCCGGCTTGGATCATAAGTACCTCAATTCGTAATGTATATCCGAGTATCGGTAATAAAAAAAAAAAGCTTAAGTTGAAGATCCTGGGTTCGATCTCATAACACAATCGGATTTCAAAACATGATTTTATTTGTAATATTTATAAAATAATCCGTTTAGAATCAATTTGGGTAATTTTTCGTAAAATGCCTGCCATCAAAAATAATTATTAAGCAGAAGAAATATGGTAATATGATAAAGGTCAAGGTTAATGAGGCATTTGTCTGTTGATAATTATGTTTGTAATAAAATTATAAATTTGTAATAATTTAACCAAACTTAACCTACACTCGCTAACCTTGACTAGCGAGCGAAGCGAGCGTAGATTAAGTTTGTTAATTAATTATATTTATAATTTTTTAAATTTATTTTCTTATTTCAATATATTGAAATAAATTATATCGCATAAAAAAGTATCTTTTACGTATTTATCTTGTAAGTACGCGTATTTATTCGTTAATTATTATTTTTGTTAAAATGTACTTTACACAAACGAGTGTTCCGCACAGCGCTAGTAGTTTAACCTTGATCAAGGACTAGTCTGGCGGCGATTGGAGAGGGTGACTCACATAGCGAAGTAAATTGTAGACAGCGCGTCGGCAAGCAGTTCGGTCGATGTACGATGATTTATAAAGTTATCCGACATGAATTAAACGAACATTTATAATCGGTTTTTTTAAAATTTATTTTACTCGCAACGACAACATCCAGAATATCCGCATTTTTTTTTTCTTTTCCTCCGGGCCAACCGTTATGTATCGCTTCACAGAATGAGATGAAATAGCAATTTTATAGCGTGTGAAAATATCACGCCTGACCGGGATTCGAACTCGCGACCTCTGGATGAAAGGCCGAGACGCTATCACTCGCACCACGCGAGTTAACCGCCCACTATCACGCGCATTTTTTTTAAATTGCTTTTTTCACGTTATGAATTCTGATAATAATGTCAATCGTAACCCGAAATCGAACCCATAACGTTTTATCCGACAGTACTATCTTCTCGCAATTATTATTTTCACACTCTTTCCTATAACAAAATTAATATTAACCCGTAATTGTTTGTTTTATTTTATACGTATATTACAATAATTGAAGCTAAATGTATAAAAAATGACATCAGAGGTTACATACTAATGAAACGTGTAAATAGATTAATTTTTTTTTACCTTCGGGTCCACAGTTAAGTTATCGCTTCAAAGGATGAGATGAACAATTTGTAGCGCGTGTGAAAATGCCATGCCTGGACCGGGTTCGAACCTGGGACCTCCGGATGAAAGGCCGAGACGCTACCACTCGCGCCACGGAGGCCGACAAATAGATTAGGTTGCATAATATTAACCTAAAATACAGAAACATCTTGTATTACAGATCAAAATTACAAAATAACTTTACAAACAAATTCAAAAAATAGTAATTTAAATTTTTACTGAGGGCGGTAACATATATAATGAAGGTTAAGAGGACACGATGTAACGATATTTTTTTAATATAAAAATCTACGATAATCGATTAAAAAAAAATCGTCGATTTCGGAACAGTTTCAATGAAAGACGTTTCTAAAATTATGTCATATTGGAAACCACATACTGCATTCATTCCATGAAAGTGGATTAATTTTTACCCCCCTATAAATCTCTGATTCCGTAATTTTTTGGTTGTGTGTATCAACCGCACGATAAAATTAATTTTTCAGCAGTTTTTTTAACATTGTCACGAGTAGTTACACACAAGTGAAGAAAAAAGTAAATAACCTCACTACATTAAAACTAAAAAGATTATTTGTAATCTAATTAATTTTTGATATACTTAAGCTTAACTATAACTAATTAATTTAAAATAATACAATAAGAATTTAATACCTTTATGAACATAGTTTTTCATATAAGTAAGTTAGTTAGTTTACCTATCTTGTGTAGGTTAGGTTGACCTACACAAGATAGGTTAGGTTGACAAAACGATTTAAGTAAATTAGAAATCGCGAAACATATGATTTGGTTATCAGACTAAACCTATTACGGGATTTCTTCTAAAGATGTGTATATTTTGAAAATATTTTTATTTAATGTTGTTAGTTATTTATATTTGTAACTTTATTTATTAAATTTTCTATTGTAAAAAAAAATCATGTTACAAATAATTATACACGTTAAGTAAAACCGATAAAAAAAACAACGGTCTCTCATTTTGCCAACTTAAATTTAAATAAAGAGATCTGTATTTAAAATAGTACCTAATTGTATAAATAAGTAAAACTATTAACAGATTGTAATTAATACATTAATTAATATATATTATTTAGTTTTATTTACAAATATTATTTATTTAAAAGTTATAAACGTATTTTTTAAAAAATATTCTAGTAAACAAAAATAGATGACCGCGGATGATTATTATCAGACTTTTGTAGACCCCACAAACCTGTCATACGTTGTTCAGATTCCGAACCGAAAACATCGTTCATCGTTTCGTATTAGCTTAAAAAGTTATTTTCCTGGATTTAAGGTAAAATTATGGTAAACTTATTGAAAAGCAGCATATTTATGCTAGGAATAATAGTTTTTAAGTATTTAAATTAATATAACAAATTAATATTCAATTTTGGCCGGTTACTGATTTATTATAAAGCCACGTGCTTTAGACTGTCTAATGTTAAAAAATTAGAAAATTAATTTTTATGAAATAGATAAATCATTTAAATTGTATTTAATATAATATTTATTGTTATGACATTTATATGTTAATATGATTTTCTCATTTTTTAAATTTGATATATTTTTTTTTAATAAAAAATTATTTCAAGGCTGTAGTCTTTTGTCCATGCTTTCATGGCAACATTTTGGTTTTTATAAATTGCAAATTCTAATAATTTGTAGTTTGTTCAATATACTGCTGCTTGCTCTATATATATATTTTTTTTTTTTTTTTTTTTGTCTTCAGTCATTTGACTGGTTTGATGCAGCTCTCCAAGATTCCCTATCTAGTGCTAGTCGTTTCATTTCAGTATACCCTCTACATCCTACATCCCTAACAATTTGTTTTACATATTCCAAACGTGGCCTGCCTACACAATTTTTCCCTTCTACCTGTCCTTCCAATATTAAAGCAACTATTCCAGGATGCCTTAGTATGTGGCCTCTCTTGTTTTAACTATATTTTCCAAATGCTTCTTTCTTCATCTATTTGCCGCAATACCTCTTCATTTGTCACTTTATCCACCCATCTGATTTTTAACATTCTCCTATAGCACCACATTTCAAAAGCTTCTAACCTTTTCTTCTCAGATACTCCGATTGTCCAAGTTTCACTTCCATATAAAGCGACACTCCAAACATACACTTTCAAAAATCTTTTCCTGACAATTAAATTAATTTTTGATGTAAACAACTTATATTTCTTACTGAAGGCTCGTTTAGCTTGTGCTATGCGGCATTTTATATCGCTCCTGCTTCGTCCATCTTTAGTAATTTTACTTCCCAAATAACAAAATTCTTCTACCTCCATAATCTTTTCTCCTCCTATTTTCACATTCAGCGGTCCATCTTTGTTATTTCTACTACATTTCATTACTTTTGTTTTGTTCTTGTTTATTTTCATGCGATAGTTCTTGCGATAGTTCTATATATATATATATATATATATATATATATATATATATATGACTGATATTTTTAAAAATATAATGAATTCATACAATTTAAAAAAAAGATGATGCAATCAGTTGAAATTTGCTATAGCCTAAATTAGGTGAAGATTATGCAATGCAGTTTATTGAAAAATAGTTTTACAATCTATTAATTTATTGGTAAAATGTTTATCAATTTATTAATTAAATTATTTATAATAAAAAATGTGTACGCCAAAGATTGTTACATATACTGAAAACAAAGGTATATGCAGAAAGATTAATTATTGTTTAAATAATTAATAGAAAAGTGCATATTAGGGATTATGACATATACTGAAAACAAAGGTATATGCAGAAAGATTAATTATTGTTTAAATAATTAATAGAAAAGTGCATATTAGGGATTATGACATATACTGAAAACAAAGGTATATACAAAGGTATATGCAGAAAGATTAATTATTTTTTAAATAATTAATAGAAAAGTGCATATTAGGCATTATGACATATACTGAAAACAAAGGTATATGCAGAAAGATTAATTATTGTTTAAATAATTAATAAAAAAAAAATGCACCAAGGATTATTGCATATACTGATTATTTCAGTTGAGGTAACGCACCAGTTTACATAGACAGCTTTCATATAAAGGCTGTTGTGAATAAACTGCTGCTTTAAATTTTAATTTGCATCTATAGCTTAAGATATTTTTGGGGTAATGACTAGTTCATTTCCTCAAAAAAAAAAATGTAATTATTCAATGAATTTAATAAAAAATGCATCGGTTTAAAATTAAAACCAGTTATTACTGGAATTTTTTAAGTAACTGTTTAATTAAAATTTTTAAATTAGATAATGTTTATTAGAATGATGGAACGAGACCAGTAGAATATTATGCTATAAGTTGGCAGTAATATTATGCTTTCATTAGTTCTGAGATCACTTGTAGATCCTAGATAACAAAATGAATTCAGTTTTTATTAGCAGTAATATTACATTTATTTACAATCGGTAGTGTTTTACACGTATTCTTTTGTACATGTTTACAGATTATTTTTCATCTAATATTATTTTAGTAATATAGAATTCAAATAGGACATAAATAAGTTATTAGGCTTTTTAGATACACAAAAGTGACCTTATTATTTAAACTATACTTCTATAATTTTTTCATGATTTTTAAAAGTAATTTTCAGTTAATTAAAATCTGATTGTGATATCTAGCATTCTTAACAAAACATCTCCAAACATTTCAAACAATAAACTTCTGTAATTAGAATGAATTCTCTCACAGTTTTGACAAACTTTTCATTTATGAGACCTTCGCTATTTCGCAGTCTGAAATGCACTGATTTTCATAGTACAATGCACTTCATAAGTTCAATAACTCAACCGGTCTTCATCAAATTTTCACACGCACAACTTCAGTTACACTACTACAGCATATCTAAGTTTCAATGAAAATGATGTACGCTAATGTATATAAGGAACTTAAATTTTAAGTGAATGATATTTTAGTACTTCTCGTACCTCAAAACGTAAAGAAAATTCAATTTCAACCCCTCAAACCCACCGTTTGACTGAAAATAATATACTTTTTTTTTTCAAAAAACAGTTAAAAAATGTTACATAGCTTTATTGTTACATATGTTAATTATCAACAGATATATTCATTCATTTATCACACAAGAGGTCTTAATCGTTATGAAATGAATTATTTCTCATTTTAATTAATTAATTATTTACAATGAAAGATAATTTAAGATTTATGTTTAATTTTCATGCAGTTCCATATTTCTAGAAAGTTGAAACAGAAACCGATTGCATCTTAAGTCGCATGATACAAACCGACTTTAACCATCACCTCTTATAAAATCTTTAAACAATTTTTTTCATCACCGGTCACTGTAGAATCACAAAAATTAGTTAACCGGCTAGTTTTTTAGCCCTCCAATACTCCTTCATTCTTTCAATGTCCAACATCCTTCTTTCTTTTGACCGCTTTCGATTACCGTATTCTTTCTTCTCCTTCTGGACCCCTTTCGTTAGTCTTTCTGGGCCCTAGGATTTTCCTTGTATCAGTCTTTCAGCAAGTTCCAATTTACCTATTCCCCTTTATTCAGAGCTTTGCGTTTGGATTACCGTTGTATAGTACCTGATCTTGCCCGTCCTTCAGATCTGTTTCATATTGTATATGTTCTTTGTAAGGATGTTAGAATTTACTGGTACCGACAATGTTTGTTCCCTTGTCCATTTCATTTAGTCTGTTAACTTCACCCGAGTACCTAAATTTTTTCGTATTTTTAATTTGTTTGAAATTTGTCCAAAACAATTTCGGTATGTTCTTAATGTACTTGATTTACCTGTATATATATAGTCGATTATATACTCTGAGAGTGTTGATTCAAACCAAAATTACAAATAGAAGGCAATTAATATTTAATTGTGGAAAAAGACGATAAAAATATTAACCGATATGTAAAAATTACTTAAAATTTGTAAAAACTTGCAGGAAGGGTTTATAAGTACAAATAAATTGTACAATAAAACATGAAACGATTACTAAAAGAATCAGGACATTCGTGAAAAACAAAAAGAACTTTTACTTCATTTGGTCATTCAATAATAATAAAAATAATAAAAAACAAAGGGATAAGTTAAAATTATAGTTTATATAAAAATATACACATAACAGTAGTAATAATTATAATTTTAACCCCTCAATCAGATTAAATTTTTAATTTCTTTGGAGAAAAGTTGCCGATTGATATTTTCTCTATGTTAATGTTTAAAAAAAATTTGCTTTGCTTAATTATGGTGACATTAATATATACATAAAACAAAAATCTGTCTTAACTATCTCCAGTCTTCACCAGTAATCATATACTAACTATTAACCATTAATTTGGGTAGTTTATAAGAAGAATCTGTGTCTTAACTACTAATCATATACTAACTATTAACTATTAATTTGGGTAGTTTATAAACAAACTAACTGGTGGTGGATTTTTATGTATATTATATATGTTGCCGTAATATATTTAAACTTAGGTCATTAAGTTTTAGCATAACTGCGACAAAGTATTCAAAGAATTAACTAAAATCTGATTGTTTGAGGTTAAGATATTTTTTTTTTTTGTCTTCAGTCATTTGACTGGTTTGATGCAGCTCTCCAAGATTCCCTATCTAGTGCTAGTCGTTTCATTTCAGTATACCCTCTACACCCTACATCCCTAACAATTTGTTTTACATACTCCAAAAGTGGCCTGCCTACACAATTTTTCCCTTCTACCTGTCCTTCCAATATTAAAGCGACTATTCCAGGATGCCTTAGTATGTGGCCTATAAGTCTGTCTCTTCTTTTAACTATATTTTTCCAAATGCTTCTTTCTTCATCTATTTGCCGCAATACCTCTTCATTTGTCACTTTATCCACCCATCTGATTTTTAACATTCTCCTATAGCACCACATTTCAAAAGCTTCTAATCTTTTCTTCTCAGATACTCCGATCGTCCAAGTTTCACTTCCATATAAAGCGACACTCCAAACATACACTTTCAAAAATCTTTTCCTGACAGGTTAAGATAATTAGTTATTAATTATATGAGAAACAGTTTGAGGGGCGTTTTCTTTTTTCCCTTATTTGTATCATATTTTTTTACTTTTTTTATGTTGCTCACAGTAGAATTCTTTAATAAAAATAAAATGTAAGAACATCATCTTTATATAAACCGTTAACTTGGATAATTTCTCAGAGATATTTAAATTTATTAACTTCGTTTATTTTTCCACATTTTGAATTGAATTTTTGTTATTGGTTATCAGTAATGCTTTATTGAAGGAAATTTTGAACCCTACTTTATCTGCGATTTCTTTTATACAGTTTACTTGTTCTCCTACTGTGTGAGATTTTTTGAGAAAATTGCAGTGTCATAAGGAAAGTTTTGGCAATTAATTCAAATAACTTTCAACTTCCAACCCGGTTTTATTTCACGGTGTGTACCAATTTTTTTCATATTTTTCTCCCGTTCTCTTAATTTTTCTAAGACACGGTTAAAAAGAATTAGCGATAAACAACCCCTTTGCTTTATTCCTATTTTAATTTTACATTCTTCTGAGAATTTTCCCATGAACTTCTCTTATTATGATTCTATTAGTTATAATTGTACAAATTAAACTGTTGTATTTGTTTCAGAATAATTAATGATATTTGAATCTACTTTTGACCCAGATCCTATTATTGAAGTTGTTACATCGTATAGGCCAGTAATTCTTTCAAATATAACGTTCACTAGTTTAATCTACCAGTATATTTCAGTATTTATGGTGTTATCAACCCCCAATGCAAGAATATTTCTTTTGTTCAATTCTATTCTGATGAGGTGAATAAATTATTTCTATTGATATTATTATAAAAACGTTTTTGCTACTGTTAATAAACTTTGTTTTTCGTCTTCATAATTAAATTGTGCTTTAATTTATGGTAATTTTCACTGTGAATCACCTTCAGCCTATTGTTGTAGCTCAAAATTTTTACCTTTTATTCTTTTTTAACGGTCAATTTAATGTATTTATGTTCTGGAATCGATCGATTCCAAATCTTTAGGAACGTATTTTTCAAAAATGTTTATCCTGTTTACATCACGTCGATTTGTTTATTATTCTGAGTGTAAATTCAGTAAAATTTTATAATTTTACTGTTCCCTCTTATCATTTATGTTTTTTCTAGATATTTAAATAATAACATCGAGTTACAACCGTTCTAACCCGGTAAACTAACCGTTTGTGAAACATTACATTGCCCTGTATCTTTACTCGCCTAGTAATTTTCAGAAGAGAATATTCTTCCATTCCTAAAGTATTTGTTTCTTATTCTAGATTATATAGATCAATTATATTCCGATAAAAATTCATTTGTTCTTACAACGTATTGTAGAGATTATTATTTGAGGACAAGGTTGAAACGGTTTGGGTGGCAAAGCATGAAGCAGTATGTGAAAGCTTCTAGAATGACTGGAAATGTTGAAACATAAAATCATAAATTTATTTTTGATTAGGAACTCTCTGTGTAATATTATTATTATTATTATTATTATGCTTTTACGGCCAACATGGGACCACTTAAGTCAATTTTAGTTGGATCTTTTCTGAGAAAAGCGTGTTATTTTACTCTTTCGAGCTGCCCAGTATTTCTTCATCCGTTCAGATCTTGCTTTCTTTTCTTCATCCGTAAACACCCTCTTCGTTGTATTTTGTCGTTTGTCTGTCTTTTGTTTAAATCTAATGCTTTTATCTTTTAGCTTTGTAATTTTTCCAGTTTTATTCTGTAGGTCGGTCAGGGAAATTCCCAATTCTTTCATATCTTCTCTAATTTCTTTGATCCATCCTACTTCTAGCTTTTGGAACCAGAGCTTTTCAATGATATTTCTTGACGGTCTTGTTTGCGGTGTCCTTATGAGATGACCGAAGAAAGAGATTCTTTTTTTCCGAATAGTATCAGTAACAGGCTCTATTTCTCGATACACCACCTCATTTGGCACAACCCACCATCGGCCTTCTTTTTGGTGTTTTTTATCGATACACGTTCTGACAATTCTCCTCTCTATTTTCAGAATTTTTTCAATTCGGTTTTTCTGAGTGATTTTGAAAAGGGTCTCGCTTCCGTAGGTGACTTCTGGCTGTACTACAGTTTTATAATGTTTAAGTTTTGTTTTAGCAGAAAGGCATTTTTTGTTATATGTTGACCGAGTTAATTTTTGGGATTTAATCATTTTATTTGTCCTGTTTTGCCGTGTCACTTTTTCATTTAAATTATAAGTTATTATTTCCCCTAGATATTTAAATTGTTTTACTATTTTAATTTTCTGATCGTTTACCGTAATGCGCTCTATTACCAGAGGATCTATGGCCATCAGTTCAGTTTTTTCGAAAGAGATATGAAGCCCTATCTTTTGTGCTAGGTTTTGAAGGCTCATGATTTGTGTTTTGGCTTCTTGAATATTATTTGCTAAAAGAGCGAGGTCATCTGCAAATCCTAGGCGATTTAGTGCGATGGAGTTTTTCTTAGTACCCGTTTTTATATTTTTGGGATTTATTTCATACCATTTTCTCATGACAAATTCAAGGGCGCAGTTAAAAAGGAGTGGTGAGAGGCCGTCTCCTTGCCTCAATCCAGTTTTTATGTAGAAGGGTTGAGAAAGTTCACCACTGAATTTCACTCTGGACTGGGTATCGGTTGAAGTTAATTTTATCATGTTTACGAGTTTAGGGTGAAAGCCCAGGTTTCTCAGAATATTCAGCATGGATGGTCGGTGTATACAATCATAGGCCCTTTTAAAGTCGACGAAGGTGATTATTAGTTGTTTTTTCCGTCTTTTATATAAGTCCATCATAAGTTTTAGGGATATTATTTGCTCCGGGCAACCTCTCCATGGCCTAAATCCCCCTTGGTATTCCCCATGTGTAATAAATGTATTACTCTGGAGAGAATACCCAGAGAATATCACAGAGAATACCCTTGGTATTCTCTGTGTAATATACTATGAAAATATGGCACTCGTAAGAATATAACATATGACAATTATAATATCTACTACTCTTTATTGTAATGAATTTTATAAATACATCGGCATTAAATTTAATTAACTTCATTATAACTCGGGGCATTTTTCGGTGTGATAGCCACTTAAACGATAATATTTTTCTGGTCTTATGTTCCAGTTAGGGTGAATAGTAATAAGATTACAATTCAATGTTGAATTAACAGTAACCAGCATAAATGTTCGGTACTTGAGTACATAACATCTATCAGGTACCATTATCTGTGCTCTGCTTTGCAGTGTACAGCGTAAAATGTCAATGGATAAATGAATGTTTCCTGCCTTTGCAGGGAATAGTACATATCAGCAAAAACAAATTCGCTCTGATTACAGAATATAAATGTATATATCTGTAGGAAATATTACACAATTATGGTCTTACAGATATTGCTATACATATTCTGCATATAATTAATTTCTTCAGCTGATATGTAAGAAGCATAAATATGTTGTAATATTTCAATAAGTGAGTGCGCGACGCGTACGCGTTCAACCGCGTCGGACACCGGCCGTTTTCTTCGATACGGGGTTACGCATATACTGTAAATGTGGATACGCGAATGGTATAAGATGGGTGTTACTAATGTTAACACCCATATATATTTTTGTGCTGTTTCTTTACAGGTCCGACTACAGCAGTTCCATCCGCAGCAGTCCACCCTGTTATCCACCCAAAAGAAACATTTCATTTTTTCAAAATTGTACTTTTTATATTAAAAGAATTTTTCTTTAAATTTTATTTATTTTCTAGTTTTAATAGTATTTATAAATTTAGATTTTTAATGAAAATTCATTTAATAATTTTAAATGCACAATTTTAAATTGTTTTTTATTTTATTTTTTTTTTTTAAAGAAATAACCTAATTTTATTACGTAAGGAATTTATTTCGATTAAGGGGATGTAATTTTTTATTTCTTTTAATATTGATTTTTGAACATAGATTAATAATTAATTTTTATTTAACAATAATTACATTTTTTTAAATAATTAAACTTATTATTATTATTATTCAATAACGGGGGGAAACTCCACCTTGGCCCTTTACCTCATCCAGCGAGCTACAGTCTACATTTTCTTCAGTTCATCGCTTCAGCTTCAAGAGCATCAGTCCTCCCGAGGGGAATACTCTTTTTTTCAAAATTATAATTTTTTTAATATTTCGACTGTTCATTTAATATTTTCTTTTCACTACAAGTTAATTTACATTTAACATTTTTATTTTAATTTTAATAAAAGCTCATTTTTAGTTATATTACTCTGATTTTATTAAGCGAATTAAAATTTAACAGTAAAATTAATAATAAAGTTTGCTTTTTTAAAGCTTTTTTTTTTAATTTAGATTTTTCAGATTAATTTAATTGGTTTCTTGAATTAGTGTAATTAATGAAAATCATTTAATTTCTTTTTAACTTTTACTATATACTTTTTCATTAAGGGGGGGGGGTATAGTCCACCCTGGCCCTTATTCTCTCAGCGATCTTCAGTCATCATCTACATACTTCTACAATATTATTTTGTTTTTATTATGTGTTTAGTTTGAATCAGGGCAAGCTCGAAATCGGTGAATTAAATCTGTAAATCAGATATTTATTTAAAGCGTATAATAAAATCTTTTATCATTTTTCTTATTTTTAAATACGATTATGAAATAATTTCAACTTGAATTATTTTAATATTTTCGGAATAAATCTCTTATGTTCTTATACCTTTAATTATTTTCATGTTGTTTCATGAAAATGGATTATCGCCTACGATCGTAAAAAAACAGCAAACCCTGATTTGAACTTTTAGTTTTAAGAAGGCATCATTATCCAGTTCGGCGGTACAGTGGCCTTCTTTGCAGTTCTTCAGCTTCGTATCCACCGGTGCCAAGTCTATACCGGCGGATACCTCTACAAGTCTGTACCTTGATATCCGGATGATTCATAAAAGCGCTGGTCGATCGTGTTTGAGGAATCAGAAGAAAGAAGACGAATCAACCTGGTTGTTATCGTGGGCTGCAATTGAAGGCCTCTACCACCACAGGGCAATAAAATTAAGGTAAGTTACACTACTATTATAATTTGGGGGGAGGGGACAGACTGAGAAATATTATAGTATGTCAGTTAACCGTAATTCTTTTTGTTGTAAGAGAAGTTTTATCATTTTTAAAATAATTATATTTTATATCTTTTTATCTTATTCGTCAAATTATTATAACAAATGTATAAATAAATTAAGTAAAAGAATAAAAATGTTTCAATTTCTACAGAGATTTAATTCAATAAAACTGACTTACCCTTTATGTATCTACCCTTTAAATATTTTATACGTAATATGAACTTGATTAGTACTGAAAGTCATGATTATCATCATATCGATCAATATTTGCCACATCAGATAAATTTTTATGATTTTTCTTTTTCTTATAAAATTGAACTTTTTTTTTTTTGTCTTCAGTCATTTGACTGGTTTGATGCAGCTCTCCAAGATTCCCTATCTAGTGCTAGTCGTTTCATTTGAGTATACCCTCTACATCCTACATCCCTAACAATTTGTTTTACATATTCCAAACGTGGCCTGCCTACACAATTTTTCCCTTCTACCTGTCCTTCCAATATTAAAGCGACTATTCCAGGATGTGGCCTATAAGTCTGTCTCTTCTTTTAACTATATTTTTCCAAATGCTTCTTTCTTCATCTATTTGCCGCAATACAAAGTGACATTTGTCACTTTATCCACCCATCTGATTTTTAACATTCTCCTATAGCACCGCATTTCAAAAGCTTCTAATCTTTTCTTCTCAGATACTCCGATCGTCCAAGTTTCACTTCCATATAAAGCGACACTCCAAACATATACTTTCAAAAATCTTTTCCTGACATTTAAATTAATTTTTGATGTAAACAAATTATATTTCTTACTGAAGGCTCGTTTAGCTTGTGCTATTCGGCATTTTATATCGCTCCTGTTTCGTCCATCTTTAGTAATTTTACTTCCCAAATAACAAAATTCTTCTACCTCCATAATCTTTTCTCCTCCTATTTTCACATTCAGCGGTCCATCTGTGTTATTTCTACTACATTTCATTACTTTTGTTTTGTTCTTGTTTATTTTCATGCGATAGTTCTTGCGTAGGACTTCATCTATGCCGTTCATTGTTTCTTCTAAATCCTTTTTACTCTCGGCTAGAATTACTATATCATCAGGAAATCGTAGCATCTTTATCTTTTCACCTTGTACTGTTACTCCGAATCTAAATTGTTCTTTAACATTACTAAAGATGGACGAAGCAGGAGCGATATAAAATGCCGAATAGCACAAGCTAAACGAGCCTTCAGTAAGAAATATAATTTGTTTACATCAAAAATTAATTTAAATGTCAGGAAAAGATTTTTGATAGTCGCTTTATATGGAAGTGAAACTTGGACGATCGGAGTATCTGAGAAGAAAAGATTAGAAGCTTTTGAAATGCGGTGCTATAGGAGAATGTTAAAAATCAAATGGGTGGATAAAGTGACAAATGAAGAGGTATTGCGGCAAATAGATGAAGAAAGAAGCATTTGGAAAAATATAGTTAAAAGAAGAGACAGACTTATAGACCACATCCTGGAATAGTCGCTTTAATATTGGAAGGAAAAAGTTGTGTAGGCAGGCCACGTTTGGAATATGTAAAACAAATTGTTGGGGATGTAGGATGTAGAGGGTATACTGAAATGAAACGACTAGCACTAGATAGGGAATCTTGGAGAGCTGCATCAAACCAGTCAAATGACTGAAGACAAAAAGACAAAAATATAACATCGCTATAGAATAGCTATCGATTAGATAGTATGTTTTTTCTTAATGCTACTGAATAACTAAATTTTTGTTACTAACGGTACATATATAATACTAACATCGTTTATTTTATCTTTTGTTGCAGGTACGACAACGATTACTTACATAGGTTAAAAGTGAACAGCGTTAATGCGGCTTAACTATTTAGTTTTATAATAACGATTAAAGGGAGGACTACTTACTTCGTAACTGGTACTCCTTTTCCAGTAGAATTAAGTTTCTTTTTCAGGTAATATTCTTGTTTTGTTTTACAAACATGTGCATGTTAGACTAAATTTGCATGTTAGAATTAAGGAAAAAATCGCGTTTCCCTAGTAGGCCCCTCAGTAGGTTGTAATTGTTTTTTAATTATGTTATATGTGTTGTATTTTTTTACAGGTTCATTATATATTTTAAGTTAGAATTAATTATGTTAAGTCGCGTTCGCGTTCCATACCCCGTCCACAGTAGGCCCGATTATAAAGCAGGGTATTATTTTAATATTGTTTTTTTTTTATTTATTTAAGATTAGATTAAGTACATGTTGTTAAGCCGTGTTAACCTGATCGATATATATTAAGTACCTGATTGATATATTTCAAGTACACCAAACTGTATTTTTATCAACCGCCTTGATATTTTTACTAATTTTGTTTCAGAATATTTGTTTCAGGTATAGATTATGTCATATTTTAACTAATCGATGTTGAAAAAAATGGTGTGATGAAGAATAAAAAAGGAAAAATGGATTCCAAAAGAATTAAAATATAAATAACTTGTTAATCTATTTTATTATTTTTATACTAATATTTCTCGAGATTGTTTCAAGTTTGTTTCAGCTACAGAAAATTGCGATATTTCAACTACTTAATGCTGGAACAACATATACTTAAGTAACGCTTAGAAAATTGTACATGTGATGAACGTATAACAAAAAATACGATGAAAAGGCTAATTTCAAAAGTCAAAATGATTAGCACAATCAACATCTAGATGACACGAGTGAGTATAATTTTAAATTTAATTAGATTATAGAAAAACAATGTAAAACCTCATGATCAGATTTCTTTTACAAAATAACTGAAGGGGTTTCTTTTTGTAAGACAATTTTAATTTTTGACATCGTAAATGGTAAAACATTTCACAGACTGCTGCATTTGATTTTAAACAGTTTTAGTAAAAATAAAACAAGTATAATTAATTAGTCTTTTATTTATTATAAATAACATAAAATTGTGAAGATTTTTACTATATGGAACATTTTATGTGTCTGAAGATGAATCGATGGCGCTAGTTTTAAATTGAATTTTTTCAATAATTATTTGTAAAGATTTTGCACAATACTATATTTTAGATGTTTTTGTTGTTAACCTACTTTTAATAGTAAAAGAGTTGCCGTATTCACTATAGAACATTATATTAATTATGTAAGCATCTTAGATCTGCATTTGCCATAATCTAGTACAAGTTTTATTTTGGAATGCAAAGTTGGCAGGAGTTTATTACTCCCTACTCCATCGCAGAACCTGGACAGAGTCCCTTGCTGCTGGATCATTCTATCGGGCGTGTTTTTAAGGTTTATTTTTTTGTTAGCGGGTCTAATTTTTCAAGTTTTCTTTATTATTATTTAGTATTTTAAGACGGATTTAATTGCATTCCAATCCGTTGTTAAACCAGCGTTATCGAACCCATTTCATGGGCCGACCGCGGAAGGCTAGGCTTATAAAGCCTGTCCTCCCGACGTAATTCCCCTTCAGACCGTCCACTGAAGTCCTTTCGGTGGTAACTCTTTAATAGGCTAGCAGGAATACGCCACAACGGGGCACTAGCTATAAGGAGGGAGCAATGCGTCCCCTTTTCCGGAGGAGTCGCAATTGCTGGGTTATTTTGTCTTACTGTAAGTTTTGAAATAGGAGGGGTTGTGTAGAAGCTCTTCATCCGCTTCTGGTATGGCTGCCCTTCAGGACGCATCTCTGCTGGGCTCTGTTCCGGACTCCAGTCCGTGATGTTGAGGCGAGTGGTTGGTCTTCCTTCTTCTTCATCTTCTCCCGAAGACCTCTTCGTTCTTCTTTGGCCTGCACTTTCCAGAATTGGTAGTAACCGAAGTTACATACCATTAACCTTGTAATTCCCGAAGCCCCGAAGGGCTGAACGGGGGAAAGTGCAGGTTTCTTCGTTCTTCTGTGCTGTCAGTGGCTGCTGGGCTTGTGACTGCTGGGCTGATGGCTGCTGGGCTCGTTCCCTCTTTCTTCTTTCTTGAAAGGAAAGGAAGGTAATAGGGAACTTACAAATGGTGATACCTATTACGCACGCCCTTTTGGGGCGGCGATTTTGGTGGAAAGAAGTAAACAGTAATTATTCACTCCACGTAATTATTAACCTTCGGACACACGTGTGTCTGATAAGGGGTTGGGGGGACCGCAGTTTTATTTTATGTCATACTAAAAATGGGCTCTCTCCTTTTCTGTTTGGCTTTCGGAACCGCCATAATGTATTAAACTTCAGAGGATAATATGTATGAATGTAAATGAAGTGTAGTCTTGTACATTCTCAGGTCGACCGTTCCTGAGATGTACGGTTAACTGAGACCCGACCGCCAAAGAACACCGGTATCCACAATCTACTATTCAAATGCATATAAAAATAACTCCCTTTACTATGATTTGAATCTTAGAACTGTTTAACTTCAAAATCAGCTGATTTGTGATTATGAGTTAACCGCTAGACCACCTCGGTGGGCTATTAAAGATGGGCTGCTTTCCACCAACAGCACTGCTAAACTGTTAAGTTAACTGTTATTTTGCAAACTCGCTGGATCCCCTCTTATAAGTAATGTGTCTTGGTTTGGATTCTGTTACACGAGTTTTGTTTGCATGACATTAAAAATTGCTAATCTGAACAGAAGGCTGAGCAAATACTTTGGGCGGTGTAACAAACTTATACCAGACAGTATAAGTGGTTGTTAATGAGGTGTAGCAAAATTTGATTGGCATATTTTAAAATGAACTTCTGAAATAAAATTAAAAAAACCACGGGCTTTGCATCTCTACTGTATATCTTGTGCAGAAAATTTAATACAAAGTACAATAATACAAAGGGATTCATTCATCTATGCCGATCGGTATTCGAACGGTATAGTGTGAAAGACAAAATAATTTCAATTTTTTGTTTCCAAAATATCTGTAGTTAAAAAAAAAAGATGCTATTCAGTTCATTAATCTACCATCGACATTATTAAGACCTGTGCTTCACGACGGGCAGGATACTCCTATTTCAAGACTTCAATCTGCGTTACTAGACGATAAAATTTCATCCACCTAGCATATAGAAAAAGTTAATACAATTTCTTCACCGGTCTTTGAAGATTAGAATCTATACCCGCCCAAAGATGAAGGATTTTGTTCACAATTTGGATCTTACTAAATAAATTAACATATAACATATATACAGTTAAATAAACAATTTGTTTGGAGTTTTAACGGTAGTACTTTCACACTGAGGCACTACACAGTACTTGAAAAACTTTGAATTCATTTTAGACTGTAATTTTCGAAACATTTTAAAGACTCCACTAAACATCTGATTGTTTTATAAGGTGTCGTGTCATAGGAGAGGCGATGACATTTTGTTGAGTTTTGGTGGAAAATTTTAATTACTTTATAAAAATGCAAAGTACGTCGTGTAAATGATCATTTATGTATAACATTTATATTTTAATAAAATAGAGTGCGAGGCATAATATAAACAGGTTTCTCAAAAACAGTCAACTAGCCTAATTACCATACCCTTATTTGTTAATAATAGACTTGTGTAGATTTTTACTATGTGGAACATTTTATGTGTCGCAAGGTGAATCGAGTGTACTAGTTTTAAATTTATTTTTTTTTAATAGTCGTAAAGATTTTGCACAAGGGATTTTTATGCAGAGAAAACAGCATCACAACAGTTTTTCTGTCTGGCCATTTTAGGCGCAACAGGGAAGAATACGAGTTGTACAAGTAGAAAGTTCTTCTCTTTTTTAGGACAATCTCTAGTTAAAAAAATAACCACCTGTTTACTAAGTTTGAAATTTCTCATAGGGTTTACTTGATTATTTTTACAGACATAAATTGCGCTAAGAGAGACAAAACATTAAAATCAAAAACTCCAGCTATAGAATATCAGAACGGCATACAGGAAAAACTAACAAGATAAAGAATAAAAAATTATAAATTATGAGGAAATGTTTTGGTACAAAACATAGAATGATGTAGAATGACGGATAGAATTTGTAATGAAAAACTAAAACGGTTGTAACATCTTAAAAAAAATGTAACGTGGGAAGTTAGCTAATAAATAATTCAAGCAAAACGGAAAAGAAAAGCAACAGACGTAGAGGGATAATTGGAGAAATGCGGCAATGCAAAAAATTATTTCAAATATAAACAGATGAAGTAAGTACTGTGTTCCAAAATTGTTACTTTAAAGAGAATTAAAGTTAAATAATCCAGTTTTGCTTGTGTTTTTTCCATCTAGTTTATTGGAAAAATAATACTGTTAAATTAAATTTTATTATACTATATCTCAAGATGATCTAAATCCAGCTATATTTTAGCCATTTAATATTTGTTTTTTATTAGACTCAGACTGAGTTTCCCTAGAGAATACCCGCCGTTAACTGAATCCTAACAAAAACAGTAAATTATTAACATTGAAAAAATTTTAATCTATTTAAAATTGCCTAACTCTTCACTAGATCTGAAGCTTTATACCATCCAGTGGATGAATTCTGTCTTTATAGCTGCTGAAAAATACAGTTGAAAATAGGTTAGAATAAGTGTACAATATCTGTAATAGTAAATGTTAAAATATTTAATATCGATATTTTAATATTTATTAAAACTAATCGAGCTGATCTTCAAACTTAGTTAAATAAACTGGTTTTATTTGAAACAATTTCACAATTAAAATAACAAAATACCAGCTTTTACTATTTACAATAATTTCTAAACTTTTTACATTTTCATTTTACTTTTTTTTTTTTTGTCATCAGCATTTGACTGGTTTGATGCAGCTCTCCAAGATTCCCTATCTAGCGCTAGTCATTTCATTTCAGTATACCCTCTACATCCTACATCCCTAACAATTTGTTTTACATACTCCAAACGTGGCCTGCCTACACAATTTTTTCCTTCTACCTGTCCTTCCAAAATTAAAGCGACTATTCCAGGATGCCTTAGTATGTGGCCTACAAGTCTGTCTCTTCTTTTAACTATATTTTTCCAAACGCTTCTTTCTTCATCTATTTGCCGCAATACCTCTTCATTTGTCACTTGTCATTTTTCATTTGTCAAAAGAGACAGTAATATTATTTTTCACTCAAGATGCAATGTAGTACAATTAGTTATCGTATCTAACTTCGCACGGGCGCTGCTCATTGTTCAACCCTGAAGAACATTTACGCGTAATCATATCTCGGATAAATATAACGATAAAAAATAATACAACTTAAGTACAATTTATTATTATTATTTAATTTCTAAGAAATGAAAATAATAAAAAAAATTACAAAGATTCCAAAAAAAATTTTATGCATAAGATACTACTAGTTGAGGCAATCATTAATTTTGCAAGTTTAATTCATTTTTAATAAAATGCCTATAATATTTTTACGACTTCCAAATTACTTTCCTATGATCTATATTTTTATAAACAGCAGCCCGAGAGTGTAAATGCAGAAATTTATTTATTTATTTTTTTTTAATAGTAAAATTATAATATATTGATTCGTTATTAAATTTAAAAAAAAATAGATAATAAAAATTTTACCAAAATATTAAAAATTATTATTTTTATTCATCTTCTATGTAAACGTATTGAATACGAAAAAACGCACGCGGCGATTTGTCTGATGCCAAGCTCGGCGGCTACGGGACCACAACGGAAGAAGTGGCAACATAACAGTTTAAATGTTACAATAGTAAATGAGTTTAAATGGCAACATAGCGTCTGTCCATCACATCATATACAAGCTTCCTATTACGAATGGTATTGCCATACGTTTCATGTTTTTTATTTACCTCACTCATAGCCTCTCCCCTTCCCACACTACGGCAATGACCTTGATAGACATATTCAATAATTACTATTTTTAAACAAAAAAATTATAATGAAAAATTATTCCATCTAAAATTTCATTCACCATCAGTAATTTTTTAACAATAGACAGTAGAGTATTATATATGTTATCTAATATTAAATTATTTTTGTTATTTTTAAAACTTATTATCAATCTTACGGAAATTATAAGTACATAAAATATTACACAGAAAAACTTTTCACTTAAAATGAGATTTTCACTTATTTAATTACGTCTAATAATCAGTCTTCCTAAGAAAACTACTGAAATTAATTTAAGATAATGCAATTCTAATTGAAAATAAAAATTTAAAGCAAAATTAAAGGATTTTTTGTGAAAAAAAATTATTAATAACATTTAAAAAATACATTTATAATAAATTATATTGAAAGTAACACCGTATTGAATGTGACTGATAAAAGCACATGTTTACCATACGACAAGCCCCATCTAAATTTTGGAAACGTGATCTTTAGTGAACAGAAGGTAAAGAAAAAATCCCGCATTATTTACTTCGAAACCCATCCCATACCCGTTCAGAGATTTAATTAATTTTTTATTTTAACTTGAAAATAGTTTTTTTGTATTCCTCTAAAGTTATGGTACTCTTTCGATTAAAAACTTCAGATTTTCTCTATGAAGCCTCCCTGATGTACTTGTGTCATACAGGAAATATCTGGTCTGGACACCACATGACTTCTTTGTACGCCTATTATATTACATATAGATATTTTTTTTAAAATGAAAATTACATAAAATCTTACTTCATTAATAACTTCTGATTTTTTTCATATATATTTTTTTGTTATTATTGAATTATTATTATTTATTGTTTTTTTTTTTTTTTTTTTTTTTTGTCTTCAGTCATTTGACTGGTTTGATGCAGCTCTCCAGGATTCCCTATCTAGTGCTAGTCGTTTCATTTCAGTATACCCTCTACATCCTACATCCCCAACAATTTGTTTTACATACTCCGAACGTGGCCTGCCTACACAATTTTTCCCTTCTACCTGTCCTTCCAATATTAAAGCGACTATTCCAGGATGTGGCCTATAAGTCTGTCTCTTCTTTTAACTATATTTTTCCAAACGCTTCTTTCTTCATCTATTTGCCGCAGTACCTCCTCATTTGTCACTTTATCCACCCATCTGATTTTTAACATTCTTGTATAGCACCACATTTCAAAAGCTTCTAATCTTTTCTTCTCAGACACTCCGATTGTCCAAGTTTCACTTCCATATAAAGCGACACTCCAAACATACACTTTCAAAAATCTTTTCCTGACATTTAAATTAATTTTTGATGTAAACAAATTATATTTCTTACTGAAGGCTCGTTTCGCTTGTGCTATTCGGCATTTTATATCGCTCCTGCTTCGTCCATCTTTAGTAATTTTACTTCCCAAATAACAAAATTCTTCTACCTCCATAACCTTTTCTCCTCCTATTTTCACATTCAGCGGTCCATCTTTGTTATTTCTACTACATTTCATTCATTTCATTACTTTTGTTTTGTTCTTGTTTATTTTCACGCGATAGTTTTTGCGTAGGACTTCATCTATGCCGTTCATTGTTTCTTCTAAATCCTTTTTACTCTCGGCTAGAATTACTACATCATCAGCAAATCGTAGCATCTTTATCTTTTCACCTTGTACTGTTACTCCGAATCTAAATTGTTCTTTAACATCATTAACTGCTAGTTCCATGTAAAGATTAAAAAGTAACGGTGATAGGGAACATCCTTGTCGGACTCCCTTTCTTATTAGGGCTTCTTTCTTATGTTCTTCAATTGTTATTGTTGCTGTTTGGTTCCTGTACATGTTAGCAATTGTTCTTCTATCTCTGCATTTGAACCCTAATTTTTTTTAAATGCTGAACATTTTATTCCAGTCTACGTTATCGAAAGCCTTTTCTAGGTCTATAAACGCCAAGTATGTCGGTTTGTTTTTCTTTAATCTTCCTTCTACTATTAATCTGAGGCCTAAAATTGCTTCCCTTGTCCTTATATTTTTCCTGAAACCAAATTGGTCTTCTCCTAACACTTCTTCCACTCTCCTCTCAATTCTTCTGTATAAAATTCTAGTTAAGATTTTTTTGATGCATGACTAGTTAAACTAATTGTTCTTTATTTACTGTAATACATAATTTGTGCTAGATTTAAAAAAATTAAATTATGATAAAAGCGAAGTGTTTAATAAAAAAATAAAATAAAATAAAAGTAATAAGTAAATTCTTTATAGTAATAAATGCTTTAAAAAAAAAGGTCGATAGCCAATGATAAAATATAACGATAATTTATAAAACTGTAACGGTCATAGGCTGACAGAAGACTTTTAGAGGTAATTCTTTTTTCGTTTAATTTTTTTAGGATGACGTAATATAAGTAAAAACATCTGTCTGTCTGTGACTATACGTGGATGGCGGTTTGCGGGAGGGGGAATGAAGAAACCACAGGTGGCTTTCTTCGCTCTGATTGGCTACCGTCGGACAGTACAGTATCACGCGATGTAAACTTGCTTACATGTGTGCGTGCGTACGTGTGTGTATTGTTGTCGTCGAGTAACAAAATTAATATCCATATTTCTTATATAGACGTTTAATATAATTAAATTAAATCAAGATTTGTCGATTATTTTATGTTTATTAAATTTTATTTAAAATAATAATTAATCTCTCTTAATTTTAATAAACTTATTAAAAATATTACGATAAGGTTTATCCGTTTTGTAAAGTAATTTAGAAAAAAAAAAAAATTCTAATAATACATAACAGATAAAATTTCTCCAGTTTTATTTACAATTCGACCTCGTAATATCCTACACGTGTATTTTAACGAGCGAAGAATTTGCGGTAAATGAAATTAATGAGATATTAAAAAAAAAAAAAAATTTTTGCCCAGAATCAAACCCGACACCGGCAGATTTAGAAGCCAACATGTTTTTTAATACGATAAAATGTTATAAACTTATTTCTAAAATGAAATACAACATTAAGGGGTAAAAAAATTAATATGTAAAACTTGTAATTAACTCGATTATATTTAAGGTTGTAATAATAAAAATAAGACGTCCAGATACATTCAACAATGTTGCGTTAGAAGCTATAAGCGACTTACATTAATACATTTATGTAATCCTTTTATGTTTATAAGAACATAAAATATAATGTTATTTAATACTTCAACAAGCATCAACTAAACCGTTTGTCGACCGATCCCCTAGATGGAATCTTGCGTCGTCCGGATGGTCCCGGCTTCGAATCTCAGTCGCTAATGTTTTAATAAACATTAATCTCAGATTATATTTACTTTGAATAACAATTTTGTAACAAGAAAATCTCCCTCTGATAATTCGAGTACTTAAAACAAGCAATAATTTATGTAAATTTTACTAACTGTATTTATAACTTAAAATAAACAAAAAAGTTATCAAGTATGATTTTTAAGTTTTTAACACTAATACAGAAACGATCAAAAAAAAAAAAAAATCATAGTTCATTGACCTTATAAGTTCATTGACTTATTGTCAAACACAAAGAATTTTTTTTTTGTCTTCAGTCATTTGACTGGTTTGATGCAGCTCTCCAAGATTCCCTATCTAGTGCTAGTCGTTTCATTTGAGTATACCCTCTACATCCTACATCCCCAACAATTTCTTTTACATACTCCAAACGTGGCCTGCCTACACAATTTTTCCCTTCTACCTGTCCTTCCAATATTAAAGCGACTATTCCAGGATGTGGCCTATAAGTCTGTCTCTTCTTTTAACTATATTTTTCCAAATGCTTCTTTCTTCATCTATTTGCCGCAATACCTCTTCATTTGTCGCTTTATCCACCCATCTGATTTTTAACATTCTCCTATAGCACCGCATTTCCAAAGCTTCTAATCTTTTCTTCTCAGATACTCCGATCGTCCAAGTTTCACTTCCATATAAAGCGACACTCCAAACATACACTTTCAAAAATCTTTTCCTGACATTTAAATTAATTTTTGATGTAAACAAATTATATTTCTGACTGAAAGCTCATTTGGCTTGTGCTATTTGGCATTTTATATCGCTCCTGCTTCGTCCATCTTTAGTAATTTTACTTCCCAAATAACAAAATTCTTCTACCTCCATAATCTTTTCTCCTCCTATTTTCACATTCAGCGGTCCATCTTTGTTATTTCTACTACATTTCATTACTTTTCTTTTATTCTTGTTTATTTTCACGCGATAGTTCTTGCGTAGGACTTCATCTATACCGTTCATTGTTTCTTCTAAATCCTTTTTACTCTCGGCTAGAATTACTATATCATCAGCAAATCGTAGCATCTTTATCTTTTCACCTTGTACTGTTACTCCGAATCTAAATTGTTCTTTAACATCATTAACTGCTAGTTCCATGTAAAGATTAAAAAGTAACGGAGATAGGGAACATCCTTGTCGGACTCCCTTTCTTATTAGGGCTTCTTTCTTATGTTCTTCAATTGTTATTGTTGCTGTTTGGTTCCTGTACATGTTAGCAATTGTTCTTCTATCTCTGTATTTGAACCCTAATTTTTTTTAAATGTTGAACATTTTATTCCAGTCTACGTTATCGAAAGCCTTTTCTAGGTCTATAAACGCCAAGTATGTCGGTTTGTTTTTCTTTAATCTTCCTTCTACTATTAATCTGAGGCCTAAAATTACTTCCCTTGTCCCTATACTTTTCCTGAAACCAAATTGGTCTTCTCCTAACACTTCTTCCACTCTCCTCTCAATTTTTCTGTATAAAATTCTAGTTAAGATTTTTGATGCACGACTAGTTAAAGTAATTGTTCTGTATTCTTCACATTTATCTGCCCCTGCTTTCTTTGGTATCATAACTATAACACTTTTTTTGAAGTCTGATGGAAATTCCCCATTTTCATAAATATTACACACCAGTTTGTATAATCTATCAATCGCTTCCTCACCTGCACTGCGCAGTAATTCTACAGGTATTCCGTCTATTCCAGGAGCCTTTATTTGTTTAGATTGAGCCTTTAGATTGTTTATTACTGTAATTTATTTTTTAAAAATTCATAATATACTAAGACATTTTTTTTTTTTTTGCAGAATTTTAATTAACTGGATTATAATATTTTATACAATCGATTCAGTATTTCTTTATGAAGTTTATTTATACTAATCAAAGAATTCTTTTGTGATTTGATAAAATATGCAACTGATTGTGAAGTGTACTGCAGAACAAAGAGCCCATGAGAAAAAAAAGAATGGTGTAGACAAAGAAAACTTAAGAAGAAACACCCAAACATTAATATTTTTTGTTATTGACATCACACTTTGTATAAATATTATAAATAAAAGTAAGAAATATAATGTATTATAATAAAGAATCTTTCAGTACGTAGAGACAAACATCTTTAGTTAAAAGTATATCTAAATAGATGTCTTCTTAGTTGAGGTCAGGTGGAATATATTGGCCGGTTCTTCAACATGATCACGATTGTTCGCATGTGACCAATGGATATTTTGCTGTGAAATGTTACAGGACAACGGCTTTAGGCCACGTATAAGCCTGTCTAGGTCTTCCATTTGTAGGCAGGCTGCAGAGCCACCTGCTAAGGAGGATGGTCCAATTGAATTCGGGAGTCAGCACCTGGGGAAGAAGATGGTGGATCTTATGGGGTATGGATCTGACACTGAGGTGTTGAAGGCAGTCAGGAAACTGACCCTGCTTGTAAAAGAGAACACCAAAACTAAGAAGGAAATTAAAGACATTGTCCTGAAGCTCCAGCAGAGTGTTGCTCATCGAGAGAGTAAACGAGGAGGAAGTAGTTGTCCTGTGCAAGAGATTCTGGCGGGAGGAGCGGTTTACTTGCATGAGTGAACCCAATGCCACCAGTGCTCTGGGAAGTGATGCGGTCCATGTGTTGGATCTTGATGGAAATAGTAGCGGGTACTCTAAGGTGGTGTTTGGTACCTGCAAGGTACTTAGACAGTTAAGAGTCTGAAGGTAAGCCGAGAGCAAGTCTGGTTCTAGCAGAGAATACCAGGCCTGAGTTATTGCTTGGTGATGGGATGGAAATGAATGAATGGCGTAGTTTCATCGTGGTAGTAGATTCCCACCAAGAGGGAAGACTCCGCAAAGCTTGAGTGTTATTGAGCATTGCTTAAGATTAACGCGGTGACAAAGCTTGACTTGTAAATGGTAATGCGACAGGTAAGTGACTTCGGAAGGTTATAGAGTATGTCGCAAGGAGAGCCAATCTGAGGTACTCTTTCCGGCTGATGGCGGATAGTGCTGCTAAGCAAACAGCCATGGGTGGAGACAAGGGTAGTGTTTAATGAGTGGATATGGTGCCAACCCAAAGTAGGACTACTATAATGGTTAGAGCAGAGGGTCGTTCTTATGCAGTGTCCGTTGTGGGGGCTTTGCTGGACAAACACAGAGTTAAAATCTGCTGGATCTGCCATAGGGTCTCCCATAGATCATCGGAGGAGCGCTGCTTTCGTTGTGGTCGACAACCGTAAGCAGTGTTATAACTGTGCATGGGAGGGGCACCTGAGTATGGATTGCAGTGAAGTTCAAGTAGCTTCACTGCAATCCCAAGTAGCTCTGGAAGGTACAGTGCCTCTGTTTAACTGGGATGAAGTGGGAAAAGAGCTTCTCCCCTATGCCAGTATTGTGGGGTCGTTCACTCCTCAGAACATGTTATGCTAGGATGTCGCACCCAGTAGTGGATGAGTTTGGGGAGTTAAGGGTCAGAATGTTGTCCCTAAGATGCTTGCCTTGGAGGTAGCGAGGCGGGGTAAAACTGCCATTGTTGAGGCTATTGTGTGTTGTATTGTGTGTGGAGGCACAGGACAGCAAGTAGGAGTACCTTGCATGGGTCGTAGTTGATGTAGTGCTCTTTTTTGGTTGGGGCTTGTGTTTTATTGTTGTGTATTTCATTATTATTTATAGTATTGTATATATGTAGTCGGGCAACATTAGTTTCTGTATGTATTAAGTGTATTGATTTTTATGTATATGCTTGATGTTGCATCTTTGGTATTTATGTATGTATTTTGTGTGTTTTATTAATCATGTTTTCATTCATGTATTATGTAGGTGAGTACTCAGGTGTGGGGTTATGTTGTATTGTTGTGAATTTTATTGTTTTATTTTTGCATATTATGTGTTTGTCATAGTATTTTTTAGTATATTATGTACAATTCTCTAAAAGGGTATTTTCGGTCTTTATATGTAACAAATTACTTTCAGGAGTATGTTAAGTAGTCTACACACACACACACACACACACACATATATTGTGGAGTGTAAGATTATTTCAGTGTATGAAATTGCACTGAGCAACTAATTGCAATTGTGTGGCCAATAATGTCAGTATGGCTGTTTTGCATAGGTGGCGACCTCTCACTGGGTGGGGACTGACTAATGCTTCAAAAGTGGGTCCGATCCACGTCCAGTACAATTGCAAAAAGAAAAAAAGAAAATAGATCTGTGTTACTTTCAAAATCATAAAATCATTAGTTCGGAGCATCTGTGTAAACAGTTAAAATTGTGAATAATAAATACTGTTGTTTATATAACTATCATAATTATTCAATAAGTCTTCTTGAAAGTGCATTTTTGAATAAAAAATTCGGTGATAAGATTAATGTTTTAAAAGGTTAAAAACACCTAAAATTTATTACCACCTTATTAAGTAATTAATACAGTAATTAATCGTGAAAATTATTACAAGTGAGTTTAACGGTTCGAAAGTGGCCAAAATTTTAATAAAAATATTTAAAGTTAAAATTGGCTGAATGTTTCAAAATAAATTGATTTGATAATTAACATGGGGGGAATGGATGATCGATCAAAGTTTCAGTTATAATTGCGAAATCATAGATCAATGAAATTATTCAAGAAGACAGACAAATTATAGAAAAATGTTTTGATTGAATTAGTAAGATAAAATTAGTAAAGATAAACCGCATAAGAATGTCCCTCTGCTCTAACCACACTAGAGTCCTATTTTGGGTTTGCACCATATCCGTTTGTTGAACACTACCCTTGTCTCCACTCGTAGCTGTTTGCTTAGCAGCTCTATCTGCCACCAGCCGGAAAGAGTACCTCTGATCAGTTCTCCTTGCGACATACTTGGCAACCTTCTGAGAAGGCATTTACCCACTGTATTGATTGCCAAGTCAAGCTTTGTCACCGCGTTAATCTTAAGCAACGCTCGATAACACTCGAGCTTTGCAGTCTTCTCCCTTTGTGGAATTTATAACCATGACAAGACTACACTGCTCATTCATCTCTATCCCATCACCAAGCAATACCTCAGACCTGGTATTCTCTGCTAGAACCAGACTTGCTCTCGGCTTACCTTCAGACTCTATATAACTGTCTAATTACCCTGCAGGCATCAAACACCACCTTGGAGTTGATTTTTAGACAAAAATGGATCAAAAGAATAATTTTCATTTGATCGTACAATAAAATGCAAAACTTCATTCAAATGTACGTTGAAATACCACTGTAAAACACGAGTGAGATTTGATTACAGCTTACCAATAGAATTAAATAAATCAGATTTCACATATGAAGGGAAATTAAACATTATCCGATTGACAGAGTTTTATTACATATATTAATTTTATAATAAAGCGAAGGAAGAATAGTCAAGATAGTATGAGCTAGATTAAAAACTTAACCCACCGGGTTGGTCTAGTGGTTAACGCGTCTTCCCAAATCAGCTGATTTGGGAAGAGTCGAGAGTTACAGCGTTCAAGTCCTAGTAAAGCCAGTTATTTTTACACGGATTTGAATATTAGATCGTGGATACTGGTGTTCTTTGGTGGTTGGGTTTCAATTAACCACACATCTCAGGAATGGTCGAACTGAGAATGTACAAGACTACACTTCATTTACACTCATACATATCATTCCTCATTCATTTTCTAAACGGTAGTTACCGGAGGCTAAACAGGAAAAGAAAGAAAGATTAAAAACTTAAAGAACTGCACCTTCAGAATTTTTAACTAAGTATAAACTGGTGATAGCAAGAGAAGCTGGTGCTTCGCTGCTGTTGGTAGGCTTGACGAAGATAATTTGCTGAAGACGATGTTGACCGGCGAAATATCATGGTGAGAAGTGGCTGCCTTGGTCGAAGGTATCCTCAAAACCAAGATGGCACAGGAATTATGGCACGAGGGCTAGCCTTCATATGACGGATGGTGAGGGGACAGCCTGTACAAGGAAGTGGTTGAGGGCTCCCTTGGGGTCGTCACTACTGTCAAGGTGGGCAGGACTCTCCAACCCATCGGATTGGGGCCGACAATGACCTGATCTATAGTGTTGCTGAAATTGTATCTAGACAGCGACCTCCTCCTCTTATTGTGGTGCTGTAGATCGAACCCCAGACCCCTACTAGACCGGTCGCTTCACAAGTGAATAGATGTAAAATGGAAGAAGTTCCACTGTGAACGGAGGCTACATTATCGTGGATAATGTGTTCTGCCAAAGCACGCATGGTGAGCAGGATAGGGATAGCCTACACATGGAGGTGGTTAGGGGCCATTGGGTCGCTGCCACTGGTGATATGTGTAAGACTCCCAACACCGCCCTGTGTGTATAAAATGGCAGTCAAGAGGATTTCTTTTTGAAATTTATAAAAGAAGTTTTATATATATTTGTGAAATCCATCTCCTAGACTATTATAATTACTAGGAGAGATTTCCAAATTAAATTATGGAATGTAAATTACATCCAGGAATAGACACTGATTCTTACCACAATATAGTTGTGTCTAAATGTACGATGAGGTACAGAAAACAAAGAAAAAATGGGATAATAAAGACCAGAAAAAAGAATGATATCAAATAAAAATTGGGACAAACGTAAGGACAACTATTACAAAAAACAAGATTTACAAAAAATGAAGAAATAAAATTAACAGAGGAAATAATTTTAATCAAGAAAGGGTCTTCAAATAGAAATATGTCTAAAGAAAATTAAATATCTTACATTGATGTTTGAAATTTTTTCCACTTAACTTTAGCAACGTAACTGATAAGCACAATGAACACTTTTCTTAGAATGTGTCAGAGATGGAAACGTACTTCCAGGGAAAATGGTCTAAAGATGCTTGCCGATTACTGTTGGGGAATGAAAAGAGTTGTTCCTGAGGATGATTCAGAAGAAAACTAAAGAAAAACAGATATTAGGTAAGATACTTTAGGCTTTATAATTCATTAATCAGGTTTTCTTTAAATTTGCATTACTAAATACCCTGACCTTCGATTTAATTTTGGTTAAAAAGTCTAAAAAGTTAAAATTTTTGTTTAAATTGAACATTATTCAGTATCTATTAAAATGTAAATTTTACATCAAAGTAAATTTGATGTAAAATCAAGTCTGTAACACTTTTATCGAGTGCTAGGAGAGAAATTATTTGAATTGCACAAAAAACAACAGTATTAAAACCATTTTTCTGTAGTGGAATTCATGGTAATGTTTTTTTAACATTACGGTGAAGAGAGCAATTTGTTTTTTTTTTATGAGGAAGAGTAAATATAATTCTCTGTTTGTTTAAACCAAATGTACAACTTTTTTTTGTAACGTTTAAATAATCATCACAAAATAAAATAATAAATAAATAAATAATCTTCCTGACGAAGTCAGAAAGAATGAATTAAGGTGATCGATATCTATTATTAAATTTCACAATATTAAGATATAATTTATTCTGATATAAAATGATTAACTTTTGTCGCTCTTATGCTAAGGGGTTTAATATATACTTTTCTTTTTTTTTTATTTACAGTTATGTTTGCCATGATTTCAGCTTTTGTTATTCATTAACTTTACAGAGGAATTTGAAACGATGAGAATGAAATTTTCACCAGATTACAGTTAAATTATTTAATATTTTATATGTTCTCGTACGAGACAAGTGCACCGTTCTACGATCATAAGTAAGTACAATATTACTTACATTTAGTAGAAAAAAAATGTTTTATTTTTCAGTAAAATTTTTTAATAGTATTGCAAAAGAGAAAGCTTTCTTTGAAACCCTTCTTGATCTTGGTGATCCGTTAAAAATAAATTCTCTTCATGTTTTATGTAAAATAGTTGTAAACTAAAAACAATATTCTTATTAGTGCAAGTCATTTTTTCTGCCTGGCATTACGAAGAGATGTCCAAGATTGCCATCAGTTTTAATGGAAATTCTTGTTAGATTTAGAGTTCTTTTTCATCTTTATCTTAATTGAAATCGTCCAGCTATGTACGACTCTAAATGTTTATATAATAATTATGAATTTGTAGTTTTCAAAATTCCTATAGAATCTCTTCAAACTTCAAATAAATTGAAACAAAAAATATGCACATATCTCAAATTAACTAGTATTTATTTCTGGTTTGTAAAATATAACTTTTCAAATAGAAGATTTTTTGATATGACATACCATAATTTATTTTCACCTGTCTGATGGCGTGGCTTAGACCCGGTCTAAATTAACCCTCCCATTGCCAAGCTTTTCGACACCTTTATTTTACCAAACAGAGTATTTTGACTACCCCAGTACTACTTTGTGATTTAGTGTAATATTTGTTTTTAGATTCTGTTATTTTCAACGAATAGCTTTATTTAGTTTTGAAATACAGTTTTTCAAATAATTAAAAGTATTAAAAACTGAATGTAGAAGCAAAGTACAATAAATTTTATATCATTCACAAGAGAAATTCAATAATGGACACCTGTAAAATTAAAAGTGTATATGTTTTGGCTGTCATTGCAGTAAACTAGTGCTTTGCCTCAAAATAACATTTTTGAACTGTTCATTCAGGTACATTTTTGCATAACATGCGCTTCACAATAACAGTTTCTTCTTTGTATATATTACAAACAAGTTTCTTGCACATTACACAATAGAATTGTGTTTTACTATCTTCATTTCTCTTGCAATCTTGACAGCACTGTGATGGTAACTTGGAACTTTCAGGTTGGATTACTACTGTCTGAATTTCAGTACCGCATGCTTTCAGTGCATCTTTTACTTCCTTATTAAGACTGTTGATATTTCTAGCTCTTTCCTCCATGTTGCCTTTGCCAAGAACAAATGCCAGCTCAGTCATGAAAAGTTTCCATCGGCTCCGATTATTTTCCTGCCACTCAGGAAATGTTTGTGTGTACAGAATTTATGCATTCAGTGCTGAAATATCTACCATCTCCATGAAAAGTCTTAGTGGCCACCCCCTGGTTCCTCTAACACGGCTGTATTCTCTTGTCATTTTATCTCCATTATCTACGGCACCTTTAGTTTTGTTGCAACGGAGTATTATTTCAGATTTGTATTCACTTCCTTCACCCTTCACTTGCCTCTCATGATGCTGAGTAGAGAGTAAGATTACAGACTTACCCCTTTTTGGAACACGGAAAACTAGTACAAGTAAATTTAAAGTTTTTCTTAACTTTAAGGTAGAAATCTTTTTTATCCCTTACTTAGCACCGGTGAAATCTACCTCCACCTTTCGGCATGCCAAAAGGTTTTTTTTCACTAATGGATCACTTCTGACTAATAATTAGGTATTTTTTATGTTTGTAAACGAATTTTATAATTTTTAAATTCAGAAATTAACATTATTTTTTATTATACCATTCCATATTTTCAATAATTTTGTTACAAATGTAATCGATTTAACCTAATAGATAAATTTAAAAATAATACATAGTACTTTCGAAAAAGAAAAAAGACATTAATGTTTAATTAAAAACAAAAAATTATGTACAGTTAATAAATCAAACAAATCAGGACATAGATAATTTGAATTCTCAATACGTTCAAATTTTTGAACATTCAGTATATTATTATTAACTAACATTATAATAGAACACTAAAATAAATTATGGAAAACGATAAATACTCAATGTCATTTATATATTTTTATTGTGGAAGTTGAATAAATTGCATAGAAATACCTTACAGCAAGCAACAGCAGAATATTTTTAAATGGCCAGAATCATAATTAATAGACTATTAACAAAATATTTATTTTTAACAAATGAAAAGTTATGAGAAATTTTGCTAATTTTTTTATGTATCATTACTTTACAATTTATTACTCCAAAATTTAACTGTAGTAATCTTCTTGAATCAGAAGATTCAAGTCTTCTGAGACAGCTAGTATAGTACAATCTCTACTAGAAAAACACCAAAACAGGATGCAGGTGGATTGGAGGAATAAGGGAATAAGAGAGGTTCTTAAGGAAACTGTCTTACACCAGAAGACACCACATTAAGATAAAATTAAACAAGAAAATCAAAAACAAAGACGCCTGCTTCACACTCGCCAGAAAAACATACAACACGAACATTTTTAACACTAGAAAGGGCACAAAGAACAGAACTTATTAAAAAGTACTGGCAGGAACGCAAAGCTCAAACAGTCCCATCAAAGAGACTTTGATAATGGCTGACCAAAATGTTCTTATTATGTGGTCATAAAAAATTATATATATATGTCTCTTCGTTTAATTAAATTTTTCCAAATGCTTCTTTCTTCATCAATTTGTCGCAAAACCTTTTCATTTGTCACTTATCCACCCATCTGATTTTTAACATTCTCCTATAGCACAACATTTCAAAATCTTCTAATCTTTTCTTTTCAGATACTCCGAACTTCCAAGTTTCACTTCCATATAAAGCTATGCTCCAAACATATACTTTCAAAAATCTTTTCCTGACGTTTAAATTAATTTTTGATGTAAACAAATTATATTTCTGAATAAAGGCTCGTTTAGCTTGTGCTATTCAGCATTTTATATTGCTCCTGCTTTGCCCATCTTTAGTAATTCTACTTCCCAGATAACAAAATTCTTCTACGTCCATAATCTCTACTCTTCCTATTTTTATATTCAGTGGTCCATCTACATTATTTCTACTACATTTAATTACTTTTGTTTTGCTCTTGTTATGTTCATGCGCTAGTTCTTGCGTAAAACTTCTTCCAAATCGTTCATTGTTTCTTCTAAATCTTTTTTACTCTCAGCCTTAATTACCATATCATCAAAAAATCGTAGCATCTTTATCTTTTCACCTTGTACTGTTACTCCGGATCTAAATTGTTCTTTAACATCATTAACTGCTAGTTCTATGTAAATATTAAAAAGTAACAGGAATAGGGAACATCCTTGTCGAACTCCCTTTTTTATTACGGCTTCTTTCTTATGTTCTTCAATTATTACTGTTGCTGTTTGGTTCCTATAAATGTTAGCAATTGTTCTTCTATCTCTGTAATTAAAACCTAAATTTTTTAAAATGCTGAACATTTTATTCCAGTCTACGTTATCAAATGCCTTTTCCAAGTCTATAAATGCCACATATGCAGGTTTGTTTTTCTTTAATCTTCCTTCTACTGTTAATCTCAGCCCTAAAATTGCTTCCCTTGTCCCTATACTTTTCCTGAAACCAAACTGGTCTTCTCCTAACATTTCTTCCACTGTCCTTTCAATTGTTATGCACGGAATTGTAGTTAAGATTTTTGATGCATGACTAGTTAAGCTAATTTTACTGTATTCTTCACGTTTATCTGCTCTTGCTTTCTTTGGTATCATAACTATAACACACATTTTGGAATCTAACGGAAAAGAGATGCGATGTATATAAAGTATATAATATATTATTATTATTATTTACTCATCAGAATACAAGATTTAATTAACTCATTTAAATAAACTTTCTTGGATGCTAAAGTAACATCTTGAAACTTCAAAGCCAAGAGGAAAACTGATTTGTCATTAACGGTGAGCCCTTATGGTGTAAGCCATACTGGTGGATTGAATGTACAAGAATCTGTCAATTCATTCAACTACAGCCAACAAGTCTATTTTTTGTGAAGGTAGATACTTTCGATGGCTAAATTCTTGCTTGTGACTATAACGGTGTATAGACATCGACCGCAATTGTAATCGCGCAGCTAAAAGAAGAGTTGTTACAGTAAATTAGTCTAGTCATAAAAGGGGAGTCCGTCCCTGACTTCGTTTAACTTTATTTTATTTTACCAATTATAAGGCCAAATTTGGTATTTTAAATCGATGCAAGAGTACTCTACATACATTTGACTAAGGGACTAATAGCCCTATCTACGCTATTATCTATTTTATACCTAAATATAAGTTTTAAATATTTAGCTTTAACAGTAAATTGACTGCTAACTAAGATTACAATTAGCAACAGTTCCAAAGACCAGACTGCAGGTCTCTATGCCATCATTAGGTAGCCTAAAGAGGTAGCAGAAGAAAAATTAGTTAAAAAATAAAAATCGATTCATTAAATTTTAATCTCCCTCATCTAGAGTTGAAAACGATTTGTTTGTTTACATCACTCGTATGAAAGGCAATATTCTGTTCATACATTTTGTAAATTAAGCATAGTAAACGATATTTGCTCAGTAAAGCACAATAATTTTTTGATTTATTTATAACTGGAAAATAACTGATGTGTTTTTTTTTTGTTGCAAAACCCAGAAATATATATATATATATATATATGATCTAATGGCCATAGATCCTCTGGTAATAGAGCACATAACGGTAAACAATCAGAAAATTAAAATAGTAAAACAATTTAAATATCTAGGGGAAATAATAACTTATAATTTAAATGAAAAAGTGACATGGCAAAACAGGACAAATAAAATGATTAAATCCCAAAAATTAACTCGGTCAACATATAACAAAAAATGCCTTTCTGCTAAAACAAAACTTAAACATTATAAAACTGTAGTACAGCCAGAAGTCACCTACGGAAGCGAGACCCTTTTCAAAATCACTCAGAAAAACCGAATTGAAAAAATTCTGAAAATAGAGAGGAGAATTGTCAGAACGTGTATCGATAAAAAACACCAAAAAGAAGGCCGATGGTGGGTTGTGCCAAATGAGGTGGTGTATCGAGAAATAGAGCCTGTTACTGATACTATTCGGAAAAAAAGAATCTCTTTCTTCGGTCATCTCATAAGGACACCGCAAACAAGACTGTCAAGAAATATCATTGAAAAGCTCTGGTTCCAAAAGCTAGAAGTAGGATGGATCAAAGAAATTAGAGAAGATATGAAAGAATTGGGAATTTCCCTGATTGACCTACAGAATAAAACTGGAAAAATTACAAAGCTAAAAGATAAAAGCATTAGATTTAAACAAAAGACAGACAAACGACAAAATACAACGAAGAGGGTGTTTACGGATGAAGAAAAGAAAGCAAGATCTGAACGGATGAAGAAATACTGGGCAGCTCGATAGAGTAAAATAACACGCTTTTCTCAGAAAAGATCCAACTAAAATTGACTTAAGTGGTCCCATGTTGGCCGTAAAAGCATAATAATAATAATATATATATGATAAATATCAGTACACAGTATCAAAATACTGTTTAGATTTTTATCTGGAACCGATCAGAATAGATTACATAATTGTAAATTTCTATGTTTGAATTCATTGTTCAAAGAACTTTTATTCTGTTAATCCATATATCGATTACATTCATTGTAATTTTCCTTATATTATATAAGACTTTTTTAATATTTTATCAAAAATGTATTCATAATCGATCGTTAGAATTGAAGTAATATACTCATTACTTGTAATGAACCACCGTGATACATAATGTGTTTTTTTCACTCCACTCTTTTTATATTCTCCTGAAGAAGGATGTAACAGGTAAAAACCTTTCGATATATTTTATCGATAAGAGATTGTAGATTGTTGTTATTATTATATAATTTTTATTTATTTTTTCAGGGAAAAAGGATTGATATCATCAGATGTGGAAGAAATTTATAAATCATAAAGATTTATTATAATTAAAATTGTAATATTATCGTAATGTATAAGTCGTTTCTACTATGTTATAAGCCTGTAAATCTGATAATGTATCGTAGACATAAACATTGTTAGGCTGTTCTTATCAGTTACAGCGTTCAAGTCCTAGTAAAGCCAGATATTTTTACATGGATTTGAATACTAGATCGTGGATACCGGTGTTCTTTGGTGGTTGGGTTTCAATTAACCACACATCTCAGGAACGGTCGAACTGAGAATGTACAAGACTAACACTTCATTTACACTCATACATATCATCCTCATTCATCCTCTGAAGAATTATCTAAACGGTAGTTACCGGAGGGTAAACAGGAAAAAGAAGAAGAAGAAGAAGGCTGTTCTTATCAAGGTTTTGCCACGGTTTCCCTTGATACAAGAGGGCAAATGCCGGAACAGTTCATTTAGTTTTCCGTGGAATTTAATCTTTGATATCTTTATTCTCAGCTAAAATAATAAAAATGAATATTTATTTATAATTTTACATTTTGTAATTTTTTTTTCATTACCTGCTTTAATACCGAATTTATGTGAACCCATTAACCACTAAAATTTGAAATTTAGCTCAAATACTTTTTACTTCCTTTACTTCGTACAAGGAAGTAAAACGGATTAATTTTCTATCGGCTAGATGGTGCTCTGCGGTATTACAGCAACCGTGTCCGTGCTGCATTATACATCGGTTTCAAAACAAGCGGAATTGGAAGAGGAGGGCTGATCGCACGGCCACCAAGGAACCTAAAACCCCCCATTAGATTTATTTTTGGGAGGGCATGTAAAAATCATTATTCGGAGAAAATCCGCGACATCAACCATCTACAGAAGAGGGTTGTTGCAATGCGACGGTAGTATACATTACACTCGACATCCTGACGAGTACGTGAGAAGAGCCGGATTACCGTCTCGATATTTGCAGAGCAACGAATGGTACATATATCGAAGTACACAAAGAAAAACTGCAGAATATACCCGTTAAGGTTAGACACTAATGTACAGTAAGTAAGCTATACTACCTTAAATATAATGCCGTTTAAATCATACTTGAAATCAAACAGTTCTTATATAAACACTCTATGGTTTGCATAATTTTTCCATACGCAACAGACATCCACACGTGGATCTAACTTACGAAGGATATCTCTACAGTAAATATTAAAGTAAAGTTTTAAGCGATTCAACGGAACATTTTGCCGATAGGTTATATATAGTAAATACAATTCGATGCTGATTGTACTAAATCGCCTGAGGTTTTTTTTTTTTTTTTAGTATTAATACAATTTTTAACTGATTTTAATTTTTTTTTTTTAATTTAATTAAATATTTTGTGACACTCATTGTCATGAATTTATCACGGTTATGTATTTATCATGATTTCCCTTGATCTATCCAGGAAAATCTTGAGCAGTTCTTTTACTTTCCCGTCTAAATAACGCTATAATAGAGCTGTAGCTCTAGAAGGAAAAAGTATCGTAATCTGTCCATATGCGATTTTCGCCGGATCTTGACTTTTCGCATCTATTTCCGTTGTTACAATCTTCATTCGTTTTATTTATTTAATTTTAAATATTTACCGATATTTGATATCAAATTTCTATGCGCGCGCGCGTGCGATTGTTTCAATGTGTACTTTTATATTAATAATAAAGTCACCTGATTTGAGGTTTGTCCGAAATGGAACGTTAAATAAACGGTAACTATCAGTTATATTTTATTTATCGTAAATACAGGGTGATTTAGGAGGAAAGAGAAATAATTTGGTAACCTATTCTAGATTTTGAGATAAAGGAAAAAGTTCACTTACTAACATACGTCCGAAAACGCTTCTTTGTAAAGTTACGGCTAGCGTAGATTTCGCTCGGATTTCAGTTCCCCGGTGAAATAAGTCACACTGAAATTTTAAGGCGTTATATAAGGGGTAAACATTTTCTTTAATTGTTTTTTGATCTGAAAAATAGAATAATAAAAAACCCAGAACTATCATCCCTTATTTTCACGATATCCAGCGTAGAACAGAAAAGTTCAGTAACGAAAATCACGTTTTTTTAGGTTTGAAGTAGAATAACTTTGTTAAACAAACTTGTAGAGAGTTTAATTCTGAAAAAATCGTTGTAATATACTCTATGGAAAAAAAACTGTAAGGATTTATAAAAGTAAAAACAACCGTTTTCTTTTTTTATTTAGTAAAATATGTTTAACATTTGAAAAATTAAAATAATAGTTTTAATTTACTTTAAAACAAAAATACTCACTGTGGTTTATATTTTTTTTAAATTTAAAATATATGTTTGAAAATTCCACCGTTGACATCGATGCACTTTTCAACTAGTTTCCTTGCGTTCCTAGGTAACAGCCTACCGTACACAAAGGGGTTATAACGAGATTTTTACTTGTTATATACGTAATCAAGTTCAATATATAGTAAATGCAAATACGACCCACACGCGCGCGCACATATAATTTTGTTATTAAGTGTTACTATATTTTTTAAATATCAAATAAGAAATTAAAAAAAAAAAAAATTGCATTAATCTTTTTTAGATGTAACATGCCTCCATGCTATTAGAGAGGTTTTACCTGCTAGCTTTACCTGCTAGACTAAAAGTTCCAGATTCGATACCCGGTTACATCTAGGAAATTTATAATAGCGCAGTTATTTTATATTTATTACATTTTATTTAAAATAACAAATTTCCTTCAATTTTAATACGTATATTAAAACTATTCGAATAAAGTTATCCATTTTTTTAAATAATTTATTCAAAAATTTTAATATTACGTAACAGATCAGATTTTTCTAGTTTTATTTCCATACGACCTCGTAATAACCTGCACACTTATTTTACCGACCGGAGATGAGATGAAATGAAATTAATGAGATATTTAAAAAAGCCAAATTATTACCCAGAATCAAACCCGAGACCGGTAGATTTAGAAGCCGACGTACTAACAACTATATGATCGATGTTACTTTATAAATAACAGTTAGTCATAAAAAGTATAAATCCAAACGTATATTAACAGTTGCGAAGTCTTATGGTTTAAAGAAAAAATTAACAAGATGTAGACATCTTGTCAATGTGTCCATTTTTACAGATTATTACGCACTTACTAGTCTCACAACAGTCTTAGTTTTTAATATGATAGAATTTTATAAACTTATTTATAAAATAAAATTGCGTTTAAGAATAAAACAGTTACTCAAAACGTTTAATTAACTCGGATTATATTTAAGTTTATAATAATAAAAATAACAAGCAGCGTGAAAGGCACGAGTTAGTAGCGAAGAAGTTCCTCAGAGGGCGCGAGAATTTTCTAACCGCGCGCGCACGTGTGAGTGAGTGAGGGGAAGTGAAAGAGTGTGTGTGTGAATGAGTGAGAGAAATCGAGTGAGGGGGAGTGGCGCGCGCGCGAGCGCGGGTGTGTGTTGGTGTTGATAGAAAAAGAGAAATCATTTAATTTGTTACCAAAGAATAGGTATTGTAGGAATAATTTATTTATAAGACCTAACTTCTCAAGAAGACTGAAAAATGTCCAACCTCCGGCATATTTATTCCTTATTATAATTCTCTTAAATATTATAAGAAAACAATTAAAGAAATAAATATACCAAATCAAACTTAATTCTAATTTTTAATATATTTTTTATGTACTATCCACTGATTCTATGAAATAAAATTATTTCATAAAGTAACAAAAATTATTTTTCACTTTGAAGGGAAAGTAATCCCATCTAAATTTTTTTAAACGTTCATCACCGCATCGAATTTGTAATGTTAATATTATTACAACTTTTAATTGAGAAAATATCTTATAATAAATTATGGAAAATATTAAAAAAATAATAATTTTATAAAATGTAATCTCTCTCTCTCTATATATATATATATATATATATATATATATATACAGAATAATTCAGGAGGAAAAGTACATAATTTGGAAACTGATTCTAGAGCTTAATATAGGGGAAAAAGTTAATACAAACACATGTCCGAAAAGGCTTTGTTATTAATTTACGTCTACCGAATTGCTAACGAGAGTGAGGAATGAAGTCGTTTTCCGTTACACACTTCATTTAGCTAAATAGTACACGTTTTTACCTAACAATATACTAACTTACTGAAATGTAAATGGTGTTCAGTAGTACAAATGATATTTTCATTTCTTTCACAACAGGTAAGGTTATATATACCCAGCACCATTACTATCAGAGAGAGATAGAAGTTCTTATTAGTGCCATCTATGCCACAGACGGTTAAAATTTATGACAATCATAAGAAAAAATGCAACTAATTAATGTCCTCTTTCTTCAGGAAACGATGGATAATGATAAACATTACGGATAATGAAATAAGTTTAATTAATTTTTATCAGATTAATGGCCATGACTCCTATCACTGTGTCCGGAATATTAGGTCTGGTGGTGGTATTTTAATTCTTTGTCGTAGCACACTCAGTGCTGAAAGAATAATGTTGGATTTGACTGTCTCAAGTTGTGAACTATTATGCATTCAGGTTTCAGTGAAATTGGGCGTTAAGACCGATGATTTTACTATAATATGCTTTTACAGACCGCCAGATTTAAATGTTCATGAATTTTTACATGATCTTGAAAATATTCTTCATAATTGTAATAATAATAATAATGCGGTCTTAATCGGAGATATGAACATTGATCTTACTAAGGAAAATACTGTAGTTAGTTACTATCAAACCTTATTACATACAACGGGATTCATGTGTTGCATATCTGATATAACGAGGGAGGAAATAAGAGATGGGGTAATTGTTAGATCTTGTATAGATCACATTTTTATTAGAGGCTTTCCTGATTACGTTTTTTCTGGAGTAATTGAAACTAAAATTTCTGATCGCTATGTGACAATAGCAGATCTGTTGTACAAGAATTCATCCCGACGATCGATGGATGACAGTCTTGGTTCATTTTACTTAGATAATGCCTTAATTAGATATAAGTTAGATAGCATAAATTATGACACCTTAGGTAATAAGATGGATAATAATCCATCTGCATATGAGAAATTCGTTGATATAATTAATTCTGTGTATAACAGTTCTTTAGTTCGCAGAAATACTGATAGGATTAAAATTCAAAATAGAAAAAAACCATAGATGACGGATGACATTCTAAATAAAATAGAGACAAACTGTTCAAAAAATGGAAAAAACCACCAGCTAACCTGGAAATTCGAAAAGATTACATATTATATAGAAATAAAATTAATATTGAAATACAAAAAGCGAAGGAGAAGTATTTTAATGATAAATTTAAAAATTTTCAAAAGAATGATATTAAGGGTAACTGGAAACTACTTAACTCTTTGATGGGGTTACACTCTAAGCGTAACTTAGACGATACTATAATTAAATATGTAAGCGGTACATCTAATAACGCGGGTAAGGTCGCTGCAGACATTATAAGTAAACACTTTGTAACTTCAGTAGATGATATTAAACATAATTGTATACATAAGTTCTTGAAATTCACGGGTGGCAATTGCATGCAGCTTGTGTCTTTTCATTTACCTTTAAGTTATCCTAAACAAATAGAAAATATAATTTCATCTATGAATGATAAAAAATCGCCAGGTGTAGATGGCATACGGATCAAAGATTTGAAATATGTCGTTAATAAAGTCAGCCCTTTAATTTCAATTATAGTAAACAATATAATTAAATCAAGGAGGGTTCCTGATCTACTGAAGATGTCTATTGTTAGACCTATCTATAAAGCTGGTTCTTTTAAAGATTTAAATAATTATCGGCCAATTTCTATACTGTCATGTATCGAAAAAGTTTTTGAACGGTATGTCTCTATGCATGTTACTAAATACCTTGATGATAACAAATTAATCAATGAAACTCAATACGGTTTCAGAAAGGGGATTGGGACTAACGATGCTATAAATGATTTATCTGATTTTGTCAATATTAACTTAAATAAATGTAACCGTGTAATCTTACTTTTTTTAGATTTTCGTAAAGCTTTTGATACGTTAGACCATCATAAACTTCTAGATGCCCTAAATAAGCTAGGGTTTAATGGCCCTTTTAATAATATGCTACAAAACTATTTATGTAACAGAAAACTTATTGTTAAAATTAAAGATAAATATAGTGATAGATACGAAACGGATAGTGGCGTGCCTCAAGGGTCTATCTTGGGCCCAACACTTTTTAATCTGTAAGTTAATGATATGTCTAGCACGATCTCTAATTCATGTCTGTTGCAATACGCTGATGATAGTGTTTTAGCATTTGGACATAAGCGATTGGAAGAAGCAGAGTTTTTAATAATCTATTAAAGTGGCTTCATGACAAAGGCCTAATTATTAACGCTAAAAAAACTGCTGTTTTAAATGTAAGATCTCCTTATCTTCGATCCCAAAGACCGATAAAAATTATTTGTCATACATGTGACTGTATAAAAAATTACCACATAAATTGTAATTGTGAACATCTCCAGAATGCTGACAAATACAAATATTTGGGTGTACATTTTGACTCTTTTTTTTAGATGGGATCACCATATAAAACATATATGTAAAAATTTAAGAGCGGTTGCTATGAAATTCCACCACATCTCACCTCTATTACCGATTCACTGTAAATGCTTACTCTATTCATCCTTGTTTGAATCTGTTATTCGATACGGCTTGACAGCATGGGGATCATCTGCAGACTATCTCATAAATAAAATAAATTTAATACAAAATAGGGTCCAGAATTAAACTGAAACTAAAGAAATCAAAATTCTTAATGCATCACACATCCTTTTACAAAAAGATAAGCTAAATTAAGCTTATGGGTTCATACCCCATCGATGAATAAATTCTCTTTTTAATTAAAATAAATTTATCAAAAATAATATTTATCACAGCAATAACCGTAAGAATTATTATAACAATATCCTCAAACAGAATAATATTCTCATGAATATCTATAGAAATCAATTTAATTTCTTTTCTACCCCTTTTAAAAAAAATAAATAAAATAAATGAACAATCTATAAAATATTTAATTATTCAAAGAATATCATCATCAATTATAATAACCTCAATAATTATTAATGCTATCATTAACTGCCCCATTAATGAAAGAATTTTAATAATAATGAGAATTTTAATAAAAATAGGTATAATCCCATTCCACCTATGAGTACCAAGAATCATACAAATAATAAGATGAGAGATATGCATAATAATTATAACTATACAAAAAATCATTCCTACAATTATTGCAACCCAAATAACCAGAATTAAATTAATAATAACATCAATAATTATATCGATAATCATAGCACCAATCTCAGGAAGAAAACAAACATCACTAAAAAAATTAATAGCATATTCATCAATTTCAAATTCACCAGTAATAATCTTTTCATTAATAATTTCAAAACAACAATTTACTCTTCTATTAATTATGTATACCACAATCAACTTAACCATGATAAACACATTCAAGAAAAATAACATCAATTTTATAAACCAAATTAATACTCAAACTAACTTAACAAAAACATCCCTAATAATTTCATCATTATCAATAAGAGGTATACCTCAAACTACAGGATTTTTAATAAAATGAATAATTATAAAATCAACAATTTGTATAGCACCAATAATTCCACTAATTATATTAATTTCATCAATTATGTCAACATTCATATACTTAAATATAATAATCCCTACAATAACCAAATCAAATAAATAAAAAATAAAAAAAATAATAAAAAAAGAATCAATTATACCAATTATCTTAAATTTATATAGGAATTCCAATAATAATAATTTTTAAATTAAACTAAAAAGAAGGATTTAAGTTAGAAAAAACTATTAACCTTCAAAGTTAAAATTATTATTATAAATAAGCCTTAGCAAGTAACGCACCTCTATATTTGCAATATAGAATCATAATTGAATACAAGACAAATAATGAGAGGTTTAAAACCTTAAATAAATTTACAATCTATCACCTAAATCAGCCATCCCATTCTCAATGAATAAATGAATATTTTCAACAAATCACAAAGATATCGGAACTCTCTACTTTATTTTTGGGCTCTGAGCTAGATTACTTGGAACAATAAGAAGAAGAATTATTCGATTAGAATTAATACAACCAGGATCAATAATTAAAAATGACCAAATTTATAACACCATCGTAACATCACACGCATTCATTATAATTTTCTTTATGGTAATACCAATCATAATTGGAGGATTTGGAAACTGACTAGTTCCTATAATAATTGGTGCACCAGATATGGCATTTCCACGAATAATTAACATAAGATTTTGATTATTACCACCATCAATTACACTTTTAATTGCAAGATCAATTGTGGGCTCAGGATCAGGATGAACTGTTTACCCTCCTCTCTCAGCCCAAATCGCACATTCAGGACCTTCAGTAGACTTAACTATTTTTTCTCTTCACATCGCAGGTTTAAGATCAATTATAGGAGCGATTAATTTTATTTCAACAACAATAAATATACGACCAAAAGGAATAACTATAGAAAAAATACCCCTTTTCTGTTGATCAGTCCTAATTACAGCAGTTTTACTACTAGTATCATTACCAGTATTAGCTGGAGCAATCACAATACTACTAACAGACCGAAACTTTAATACCTCATTTTTTGACCCCACAGGAGGTGGAGACCCAATCCTATATCAACACTTATTCTGATTCTTTGGACATCCAGAAGTATATATTTTAATCCTTCCAGGATTCGGATTAATCTCCCACATTATTACTAACGAAAGAGGAAAAATAATAACATTCGGCCATCTAGGAATAATTTATGCGATGCTAGCAATTGGTATTTTAGGATTTATTGTATGAGCACACCACATATTTACTGTAGGTATAGATATTGACACACAAGCATACTTCACCTCTGCAACCATAATTATTGCAGTACCAACAGGAATTAAAATCTTCAGATGAATGTCCACAATACAAGGAATAACAAAAAAAAAATCACCCCAAATGATTTGATCTATAGGATTTGTATTTCTATTCACTATTGGAGGATTAACAGGAGTAATTCTAGCTAACTCTTCAATTGACGTAATTTTACACGATACATACTATGTTGTAGCCCACTTTCATTACCTACTATCAATAGGAGCAGTATTCGCCATTATAGCAAGAATCATCCACTGATTCCCACTAATAACAGGTATAAGAATAAATAAAAAATGATTAAAAATTCAATTTTCAACCATATTTTTAGGAGTAAACATAACATTCTTCCCACAACACTTTTTAGGTTTAGCAGGAATGCCACGACGATACTCTGATTATCCAGATAACTACATGACATGAAACATAATTTCATCCATAGGATCATTAATTTCAATAATCAGAATTATAATATTCATATTTATTATATGAGAAGCTATAGCATTTAAACGAATTACAATTTTCAAAAACAATAAATCATCCTCAATTGAATGATTTTCAATTACACCACCCCCCGAACACTCATTTAATGAATTACCACTACTATCTAAGCCATTCTAAGAGTGGCAGAAAATTGCCATGAACTTAAAATTCATTAATAAATTAAAAAGTAATTTCCTTAGAAATATCATCATGAATAAAATTTAACATAATAAATAGAGCCAGAATTAAACCGAATAATTGATTGCTCTTTATGATTCTGATAACAATTATAACACTAATTTAAATAATCTTACAAGGTTTCTGTCAGTTAGAGGTCTATTTAAATTATTAATTATTTTTAACAACTTTTACAACAGTGAATACAGGGTAAATGTAGAAAGTGGATACAATTTGAGAGCAATGAGCTTTATCACAGATAGATATAATAATACCTATGGTAAACGATTAAAGAAGTACATTGTTCCTGCATTACTTAATTCTTTACCGAATCACATCAATAATGTAAAAATGAAAAAAAAGGATTTAAAAAAACTTCTCATTGAGTGGGCATTAATTATAAAGTAATAGGTACTAACAGGATTCATGTTGGATTTATACTGGCAGTCCAGACAATTATAACATGATTATAGTTATTATTTTAATGTTGATAATTATTGTAAATCAATAAATAATGTATTGTTGAATGGTTAAAGCTTAGTTATTTATTTTCTTTATGTAATTGTTGCAACAAGATATTAATTGTGTAATTCGTTGTTGTAATTAAGTATAGTTTTGTTCATTAGTTTTTAAATATATAGTCTAATTTTGTAAAATTAATTTTTATAATTGTACTACTATTATAAGTATTATAAAACTAATAATATCTTAAGTTGTTACATAAAATTGGTTATTACATTATAATGTAATAATAACAATTTAGTATATCTGTCGATATATCTGACGGATGACCATGTAAGTTTTAAATTGCAAATAAAATAAATAAATAAAACCTAAAATATACCAAGCATGTAACTTGTTTCATTTTTGTTCGTTTACTTTCACGATTCTATTTGGCTAACAATAGAAATAGTAAATAATATTACAACCGTTTGTATATGATATAAAAAAATAGAAGAATAATAATTTATTTTGTAAAAATAAGCGGGTGAAAATCGTATTCTAACCAAAAAATTGTTTTCATTACGTGGTAAGTACGGTTAAATCACTCAAACAAAAATAATAACACGAATTATGACTAGAAACAGTTATATTAAAATAATATTAATGTAAAAAAGACTTACCTCAATCAATAATGAGAATCATGAATCTAAATTAAAAAAGTATAAGACATAATATTAATTAAACAGCGTAGCCGTTAGCAGGAAGACCTAAATAGAACAGCGTACGCCGCGCCATCTTTTTTTCTTTCAACCCGAGACCACTGCTGGATTAAGTTAAATTCGTTGTTTTCACACACGTAATTTCTCTGTCCTATCTCAGCAACGCGACCGTTCAAATAAACAACCGATCTCTTGTACAGTCACAGCAAAATAAATTATGAAAACAATCGCGCCCTCTAAAATTATTTCCAATACTGTTTCACCTCTCATAATATTTTATACAGTATTAAAAATTCGTTATTTGTTTAAAAGATTGTGCTTACACAATGCGTGTACGGGACGGCAACAGTGCGTCTTCTAACCTTGAGAACGGAATGTTGTGTTGTGATAGGGGGTGTGGTAGAGGTACCTCGCATAGTAATGGAGTTGTTAACAGCGCGTCGGCAATGGTCGGCAAGCAGTGACGTCATGATTGTACAATGATTTATAAACTTATTCGATAATATTAAAAGAACCGGTTATAACCGGTTCTTTTTTTTATTAATTTACTTTACTCGTATTGACAACAAAGTATTCGCTTTTTTTCTGGCCTCCAGGATCATCCTTAGGTATTGCTTCCGAGGATGAGATGAAATGATACTTTTGTAGCGCGTAAAAATACCATCCCTGACCGGGATTCGAACACGGGACCTCCAGATAAAAGGCCGAAACGCTACCAGTCGTGCCGACAAACGTCTCATACTAGTCACGCATTTTTTTAATATTCTTTTTTTTCATTTTTTGATGTTATGAATTTTGATAATAACGTAAGATAATGCCAAACAATCGGAAATCGAACCTAGAACCTTTTATCCGACAGTGCTATCGTCTCACGACTATTATTTTCATACTGTTTACTGTAGAAAAATGAATACTACCCTATAATTTATCGATCTGTTTATTTTATATATTATAATAATCGAACTAAATATATAAACTTCAGATGCAAGATCATTCTCACTGTTAACAATATATATGAGTTAAATAAAAACATCGGTTGTGTTCTTTAATTACACAACAAATTCAAAACTGTCGTGTGTGTGTGTGTGTCAAACAAATGTATTCACACTGAACTGTCATAGAAAATTTATTCTACTACTTACAAGGTTAGATTTCTGGGAGAAATAACCCTACAATCCAATTTGAAAAATAAGTGTACTTTCTGGTTAAAGTGAATGTTTCAAATGGTAGTTAAAGTAAATGTTTAAAAAGGGTTGCCCCCTGAGACAAATTTGAGGTCCATGGAACAAATGTGATATGCAGAAAGGCCGATCAAAGCGACCTCACATGGCTACAAATGTTGAATCCTCAGGTGCGGTGCTGGAACTTTCAACATTCACTATAAAAATCTTTAAGGCAAAGGTCGCTTGAGAGTGGTACAATTGCTAATAGTGTGCAACATATTCTGAAGAAAGGCAACATTCTTGGTGTGTACATTCCAAGGCTGATGCAAAAGCTAAGGGACGATGAGATGAGGGGACAGTTACATGTGAACCATGATTGATGGGTAGCATTTTTTGGTCAGATGAAGCGCAATTAAAACTTAATGGAAATGTCAATAGGCATAATTGTGTATACTACTGGGCTGAGGATAATCCCCTCATTACTGTTGAAAAGGCTTGAATTTGCCTGGTGTTAATGTACGGTGTGGTTTGTCTCCTAGGGGACTCATTGGGCCTTTCTGTTTTGAAGTACTGTAACTGGAGAAAAGTATCTAATAATGCCGGCCGATTTAATTTTCCCTTCTATTCATGCAGTGTACACTAATGACAGGTTTTATTACCAACAAACCTTGCTGCACTATCACAGGGATGTGTGAGCATATCTGGATCAAAATGTACCAGACCGGTAGATAGGACATAGCTTGCACTTTGGTGCAAGTCAGTCGTAACTTGTACTCAGAAACATATGGCTGAAGGCCATCGTTTTGAACATTTACTTTAACCATCGCTTTGAACAATCAGTTTTACCAGAAAGTGCACATATCTTTCAAATTTGACTTTTCCCACAAAATTTAACCTTGTAGGTAGGAAAATAAATTTTCTATTACAGTTCAAAGTGTGTTCCTTTTTTTTGACCTAATCTATATATACGAGCTGGGAAGGGCGAGTGAAGCGAGCACTGTGTTCATTAAACTCATGCTTGTGAGAATAATGATAACTAAAAATTAAAGCCTGTTCAATTTATAAACCTCCTTAATTGATCTCCTTAAAAATAGTAGTTGTAATTAACAAGTTACCCATCTTTTGGACAGGTAAAAATGTATTTTGCCCAGTTCTTAGCGTTACTTTACAAACACCACTAGGAATTGACTGTACCTTATTTCCAATTTTTCTTTTAAATTACTTTTATGATTTTAGCCAAGTAACTGGAGGCAGTACGTACAGTCGCGTCGTATGTGGTTGTGTTGGTTGAGTCCCTGCGCCCTTTAAAAAATTGAAATTAAAAAAAAACAGAAAATGGTTTTTAGATATTTATCTGGAGAGTATTTGCAAGCCCAATTCGATTGAATACTTCGCTTAGTATAGTCAGAAATGAGATACAATCATTATGGAAACAATTTTGGCTTTCTTCACCCCTTTCAATATCAAATTTCTAAAAATCTAGAATTTGTTTGTAGATATTCACGTGAAGATTATACACAACAAAAATCAAGTTGATATCTTCATTTGTTACAGAAAAATTAAAAAATTTCTGGATTTAAAAAAATAATCAAAAATCTATTTTAACCCTTTAAACGCGGATTAAAAAAAAATCCTTTCTTAGTGTGCATTTAAAACTTAAGAAGAACGCGTATACAAATTTTCATTAATTTTATCTTCAATATTTTTTGCTGGGCGTTAATTTAAGTCCATCAGGACATGTTTTATATAAATATAATATTTTTATTACGTTTATATTTATAGATTAAATATTTGTGTCTGAAGTACAGCACAGCACGTTAGTTTTATATTATCATCTAACGCTTAGATTAATATGAAACATATTATTTTTCTCCTTTCATAAAAACAACGCTACAAACTTGTAAAACGACAGTAAGAGTTTATTTAACTAAAATTTAAAAATAATTAAAGTGCAAATATTAATTCTGGTTATGCATGACATTTCCACACAAGCGAATCATTTATCTCAGCCTCTGAAGGAATATCTAACGGTGGTTGCGGGGGTTAAAAAAATTTAAAAATAACACCATTACAGTCAATTAATGTTGCCAACATCATAATACTTTAACTAAATGTAAGATTCTGCGATTAGTACTAGAGGTAAAAAATTAATTAAAGAACCTTCTCTATTAAATATTTAATTTTAAATTAAACTCGCATACTGACTCTTTATATATATATATATATATATATATATATATATATGCACACACAAATTATATATTTGTTCTTTTCTGTTCACGGTATTTTCAATAAGTTTTTATAAAATTTTTCTCTTGTTTTTAAATAATATTCATTAGTTAAATTTGGGATAAATATTGTGAATATAAACTCGCAATTATAATTTTTCTCTTTATTAAAAATGTTTTCAAATTAGATAAAAAGTAATTCAGTTTCATTTCAATGTTGGTCACAACGATTTGATCAATCTATCAGCTGGTATAGGATTTTGGTTAGGAATTGTTTACTATCTGTCAAGATTGTGTAATTGCTGTTTGGTGTGCATTTAAGCTAATCTTAATTTAAAATGAATATTATATTTGCTGTAAAGTCATACATAACTAAAATGGCAGAAGAAAGTGGTCCTGGAATGAAAGTTTTGTTGATGGATAAACTAACTGTGAGTTTTATATGAGTGTTTTATTAAGTACAATTAGTTTTATAGTTGACTGTGAGAAGTGTAGATTTTTTTACGGAAATCCAAAAATTCAGTTTATCATACTAGATCCAAAAAAAAAAAAGTTAAAACAACAGAATATTTAACGTTTGTAATCGAGTGTTATAAGAGAATGGAATTCCTTGAATAAAATTGACCACATTTCTTTGTTTACATAACGTTCATTTTCATACCATATTTTGTCATTTTTACACGATGACTTTTGATTTTGAAATTATTTGTTCTTGAATATTCTTTGCTTAATGTCCTAAAAAAAAGAGCACATCATCTGTATGTGAGTATTAGGTTATGTTTGCTGATATCGTATGAAATTTAGAAACTCATTTAATCACGTTAAAGTTTAATTACAATCTACCAGTAACTGAAATCACTCAACATAAATTTCAAGGAAGTATATTTAAGAAAGACTAGTAAACATTCAACATGTGTTATACAAAATAGAAAAATTGTAAACACAAGAGTATTGATACAAATTTAAAACATTACCCTCATCGGTACAGGAGTATGTAATTTTTTTATTTTAAATTCTTTTTACTCAAAAACTACAATAAAGCAAAACTTTTTTGTGTATTTACAATTGGCATCTGATGAAAACAACAACATATATCAACATTATTGACTTCTGAATGCACGTCATCTTTCAAAATAATTACCAAATATTTTATCATATTTTCCATGTACTTTTTCTTACCTTACCTTATTCTCTTCCTAGTTCCATTTGAGCATCTTTTTATTTTCAGAGCTATTTTCTGATTAAGGCAGAATTCTTTAATTAATCTTTTATCTATCTTTAACTTTTTAATAAAGGCATAATTCATTAATTAATCTTTTATCTTTACAATTTATTTTAAGCCTTTTAATATTATTATTTATTTAATTTGACATAATCAAAAGTTATTTCCATATCTATAAATATACCCTCATTTTTTTACTTCTTATTACATACCTCTCAAGTAGTTCTTATAAACCCAAAAGTATTGCTTGTTCTCCTTTCCTTCCAGAATTCATATTATTCTTCTGCGTCTATAAGGTTAACTAAGAGTTTAATTTATAATTAGGATTTTTAATTATTTTAATTTCGGTCAATTAAGTACAATGCTAACTCCATTTATGAAGTAACTTTGCAATTATCTCTAAAAAGATCTTTTGGAAGCAGAATTTCCATATATTTTTTGAAAGCTGAGTTGACAGAATTTAAAAAATAAATATACCGTAAAATTTAAAAATGATTAATGATCTTTTTGTATTTGTGTTGCAGACTAGTATTGTTAGCATGGTATATAGTCAATCAGAAATATTACAAAAAGAGGTTTATTTATTTGAACGATTAGATTCTGGTGGAAAATTAGAACCGATGAAGCATTTGAAATGTATCACATATCTCAGACCCACCAAAGAAAATGTTGCTCTTTTATCAAATGAATTAAGGAATCCAAAATATGGAGTATATTATATTTGTATGTATATATATATATTTTTTTTATTTGTTATAGTGATACGCCTTTTTTTTTTGCATGTTTTACTATTTTTCTATAATAGTAGAGGTTACTAATATAAGTATTAACTAATAATTTAAAAATATAAACTTCTGCTATGACAAATAGAACCAGATTTTATAAAAATTTATAAGATGATTTTATCATCTTTGCAATCTGTGACTGTCTACTGCGCCAGCTGATATTTCTGTTCTCACATTAACAACAGTTAATCGAGTGCATTTATATAGAGAGTATATATAAAATAAGTTCCTCTTCATATTTTTTCCTGTAATTGTTAATTTAGCATTATTTTCATATCTTATGTTATTTCTATGTAAAAATTGATGGTAAAGACAGGATTTCCCTATAAAATTTCAAGGTATCTGCCATTAAAAGCCTCGTATCAAAAGTTAATGACATTATGGCGATGTTATGATTAAATGAACAAATGAAAATATATATAATTTTTTTAATAATAACCATAAAAATCAGCAGCATATGAGTTATGTGAATAGTTGTAATTTACTGGGGCTTTAATCAAAATATCTTCTTCAAAAGATAGATACTTGTTGGATGATCATTTTATGCGTTGAATTTAAAAATGTAGTATTTTTCTAAGAAGTTTATTTCTATGTTACCGTATGTTTCTAAAATTTCTAAGTCGGTATAGTATGATTATATTGTAGCAGATGCTCAGCTATATAACGGTGGACCTGGAGGTTAAACAGAAAAAAAAAGAGTGACAGCTTTATCCCACCAGGTTGATCTAGTAGTGATCAGCTGATTTGGAATTTGAGAATTCCAGCATTCAAGTTCTTGTAAAGGCAGGTAGATAGTGGATCTTTGGTGGTTGGGAATCAATTAACCATACTATTCAGGAATTGTTGTACTGAGGCTAAACAGGAAAAAGAAAAAAAGATGGTCATCTGTATTAGAATTGCCTCTCTTCTGAAATATATTAGTAACTTATTATTATTCTGCTGTAATATTGCAAAGCCATTGGAAACTGCTATTTGTCATTAACTGCTATTTTTCATTTTTGAGTTTATCTGGGTTATTATTGTTTGTGTATTGCAACAGCCTAAAAATTAAATTTTTATAAGAGCCAATTTTTTTGATCATGGATGATTAGATTCCTCATGTATAGAGGTGTGATTTATGGTTGATTTCCTCTTAACGACTTTTTCTTTAATGTTTCAATTTATTTCAATTTCAATGCCCGAAAAGTGTATTTTCCTGTTAATTTCCACTTCAAACTTGAATTTTAAGTCTCTGTTATAGTTAAGTATATTTAAAATAATCATATGTTGTCATTTTTCATTGGATTATATATGATCAATATATCGTCCACATATCTAATCCAGATTAATATTTGATACTTGTTCGAAATATCAGTAATTACGATGTTTTTAAAATATTGTAAAAAAATTCGAGACGTGATTGCAGATATAGTTGATCCCATTCATGGGCAACCCTTTTGTTTTAAGCAAAAATTAATTTTTTACTTAATACTTTATACTTTTTATTTACAAACATTGAAACAAATAAAATTTGTTTCAGCATTTTGGAGTGTTAAAATACTTCTATTGTATTCAATTCTTATGTTAACAAGGTTTATTGGCATACGTTGGGTGTTAATTCTTGAGTAAGTAATAATTATAAGTATTATTTCACTTATTTTGTCATAGACAGCACAGTGCCTTTATATGATATAATTTTTTTTATTCATTTATTGCAATTAAAATGATGTGATTGTAACTCCCACACTTATTTTTTTCTCAGGAGTACCTAATGTCTCTTTCTCTTTAAAAGAAACTGTAACAACCAATTGTGTCGAACCTAGATATAGGAATTCTAATAATAAGAAACTTTAGAATAAGTAAGTTTTACTAGTTTTTAAGTACAATTAACTAGGAGAAATAATGAATAAATCAATAAAATTTTTCCAGGGAACTGTTTATGGAAGAAGTGGGTAAATATTAGAGACAACTGAATAAAATACCATAAGAAATAACTGACTAAAATAACTGGTTTTGGTGCAACTAAACAACACAAAAATTTGTATTACGAGGAAACTACAGTTTATAAGAAAACTGTCGGCTTATCGATCAACTACATCAAGTATTCCTGATGATACAGGTATGTAGTAAGGATTATTTTCATTATAAGTGCTTAGTTTAAATATAATGTGTTAAATTAGGCTGACCATATATAATAGAATTAAATACTTGTCTGTGTTTTGGGAATGTGTGTCCTAGATACTGATTTTTCCTGTTTGAATTTATTTACTGTAAATTATTAATCGTTTAATTATTATTAATAGTTCTAATAATTTGGTAATACTAGTTAAATTCCAATAGGATAGATATTTCATTTTATAAACATTATTATACTGTCCCAGCAGAATGTAACCGGGCTATTAAGCTGATAGATAATGAAAATGATTGTATTTCTTCCTTGGGACGACTAATCCAATCTCAGCGTAAAAGGCCAATCCAATATTTAATTATTTTTTTGTTGATTTTGGAAAAAATGAAACAGCTACTGTATTGACTACATTAGAAACGTAGTTAAATTATAAGCTAAGATTTTTCTTTAGTTAATTTTTGTACTGTACCTGCTTGAGGCATGCTTATCAAGCCGTACAAAGCAATAGTCTTTTATAACAGTTATTTTATAATTTTCTGTTATAGATCAGTCTACAGTAAATTATGATGTCGCTGTTAGTCCGTAGAAAGAAACAATGGATTGAAAAAAGAGGAAGAGAATATCTTGTGAATTAGGCAAGAAAATGATGGCCAGAATCGATTCCTCACTAGACCAGGGCCAAAGCAGAATAATCAATTTCTTTAATGGAATTGTGCACCAACAGTGGATGCATTATAACCAGATATAGTAAAAATCTGGTTAAATCTCTCCGAAATACACTATTCAATCTCTACAAAAACTTTCGTTCCTTGGCCACAGTATGTCCTATTGCATCCTACAGCATCATACCATCACCAAACTGTGGGAAATTCATCAACATAAAGTACATAGAGAAATAAAGAGCATATAACCAACATATAACCAGTCACATACAGTGCTACACACATTTCACAACACTACACAGAATGTTTATCAATTGATGATCAAATTGATACATCAATCAATTTTTTCCAGTACAACAAAGTGGTTGACACATTTATCAAGCTACGTAAAGTAGTTAGCGCCACCTAACGGGTTTATAACAAACATGCGGAAAAAATGACTCAGCGCAGCGGTTGCTGGTACTTTAAGAGATTGATTGGATTGCTATAGAGGTTTGTTCCATTAGACTGTTTTGTTTTTTTTTTACTGTTTTCAATATTTGAGTTTATTTTAATTTTTTATTATTATGTGTTTATTCTTTTGACTTATTTCTTTTTGCTTATATTTTTAATTAAATTGTAGATATATTTTTATAATTTAACATCATTGGAAGAATAGAAAATAATTCTTGTATAATTATATTGTAAGAAGAATGACTTTTCGTTATTTTATTTTGTTTCTTTTTTCCCCTCCTCAAATACATACAATCATTAATGCTACCTGCAATAAATACAATAAATACCGCAGGTAAAGAAACATCATTGTTCCAACTTGCACCATCATAATGAACCACGTTTATAACTTGCCCCATATACACTTTTTGACTTTATATTTAGAGTAAATCAATAAGGCCTCAAAAATATTTTCACATGCTTTAGATACAGTGCTACAGCATACCTAGTTTTCAATAAAACTGATTAGTTTTTGAGATTTTCAAGCGACAGAATTTTATACAGTCTACAAAAAAACATAATAAGGAACCACAATTTAAATGAATTGTATTTTCGTACTCCTCATACCTCAAAACGTAAAGAAAATTTACTCCCTCTATGCAACAGAAAATAATACTGTACTTTTGTTTGAAAAGTCAGTAAAAATGAACAGTAATGATAGTTTAAGTATTTATTATTCATTAATGCATTTTCCTATATTTTTATATTTGTCTAATGATATTTTAATTCAACACGATAAATGTGCCGCTTCTATTAAAGTACAGATCGATCAATATCTCTCAAAGCACCTATTATGAAAATGATCATTAACAAAAAGTTTCATACATAATGAAACAAGTCAATGCGCAGAGCACAACGAATGGTGCACAAGCGTAGTACAATTAATTCCATCACTTGCGTCAGTCCACTTCTATTATCAAAGCTATCTGTTTGCTATTGGAATACATAAAGTTTCTATTTATACATAAAGTTGCTTTATATATAAAGTTTAAAAAGTTGGATTACTAGTCATCAAAATATAGAAATACGAATATTATGTAGATTAATAAACCCATTCCAAATATTTATTATTTTTAGATCCAAACTCCAAAATTGAATAGCAGCAAAAATATTTCCTTGTAAGTTGTACATCTGTGTATACCCACTAAGGTCAAACACAACATATCTGGATGAATAGGAAAAACATTATAAAAATAATGTAGTGTTCAAAATTGAGTGAGATAAGCAGTTAGATTGATGATTGATTATATATTCTTTATTAAAAAAGATTGCAATTGTTTATGGAATACAGAATTATACATAGTATATCATAAGAATTGAAAAAACATGGTCTGAAATATTAGTTGAGCAACCAATTAACAATATTTATCATCGAATTTGAACAATAAAACCATGGAGAAAGTAAATGGGAATAGTCTTCTAGAATTAGTAATGCTTCAGAACGAGATGAAGTGACAGTTTTATAAAAGCGATGACCATCTAAAATTTTTCTTTTTCTATTTTATTTAACATTCATAGTTCATAAACAAACTATTCTGTACTAATAATTTTTTTTTCTGATCTGTTTTTTCTTTCAGAAATGTTAAGGTGGCATTTGACAAATCGATTTGGATTGAGTTTAATTCTGCCAACAAAATGTTACATATTTGATGGTAAATGAATACGGTTCTGGTAAAATTCAATAAGAAATCTTCATTCATAAGCAGTATGTGTGTAGTTAGGAGGTTGGTAGAAGGCGGGAAATAGAAGATGACGATCCTCAGTTTTGCCAACGTTTGAAATATTTGTTTATTGAAAACACTGAGACAACAATAAAAAAGTTTCATTCATCAATAGTAGGCAGCAGTTAAGTAGCTAGCAGACAGTAGTAGGTGGAAAATAGAAGATGACAACATAAAATATTTGTTAATTGACAACACAGTGAGTCAACAATAAAAAAGCTTCATTCATCAAAAGTAGGCAGCACTTAAGTAGGTAGTAAGCAGTAAAGTAGATATGTGATATAAGCAAGGTGGTAGGCAGTAGTTAGCAAGAAATAGAATAGAAGATGAACATAAAATATTTGTTAATTGACAACACTAAAAAAAGCTTCATTCATCAATAGTAGGCAGCAGTTAAGTAGGCAGTAGGCAGGAAATAAAAGATGACAACAAAAAATATTTGAAATATTTGACAACACTGTGAGTCAACAATAAAAAAGCTTCATTCATCAATAGTAGGCAGTAGTAGATGAGAAACTAGTAGAAATGATAAGAAAGTCAGTGGAAGATGACGAATCCTCAGTTTTGCCAACCTTTGAAATATTTGTTAATTGAAAACACTGAGACAAAAGGGAGTTTCCCACAGAGATAACAGAAATTCCAAGGTGACCGACACTGTGTATGCAGTACCTGCGCCCTTGTGGTTATGTTAATGCAGGCTACAGGCTACACTTACTACATATAAAATTCAATTCTGATAAACAATAGACTCTATACTAATATTTTTTTCCTGATTTATCTTTTGTTTCACACCCCTGATGCTGACGAATATTCTTACTTAATATTCTTATTAATATTTAATCATTAACATTTGTCGTACTGTAATAGTTATGATGGACTACAGAAAACTACAGTTACACATGAAGAGAAACTCAGTCTATCAGATCAGACAATGATATTTCCCATTCACAAAGAACATGTAAGGATAAAAAAAAGGGCATAACACACTTGCATTCTTACAACAAATGCTACAACACACAAAAACCTAGTTCATGAGTTCTGAGTCAAGATTATGGACGGTTAATGCCGACGGTTAAGGAGAAAAGTAGTAGATCCTGTAAAACATTAACTGCATCAGGGATTTGTTTGACATAAACACCCTACCTGTTCTGTCCTGTCCTGTCTAGTCCTGACCTGTCCTATCATCACTAGGACTAGGTTCAGGTTCTGACCCAACATTATCTTAGGTAATATTTTGTCAGCACAAATGGGGGGTTTTATTACGGGTAACATAAGGCATGGGTAACTTGGGCAGAGGTAGGGGTGAATTGAACATTTGATCAGCATAAGGATATATAGGGTTTTGGTGTGATTTAGCTAATAGGTGTTTGTTAAGGAGTAGTAGGAGATAAAGTATGTAAAACAAAGTTGTGATAGGTGTAATGTATCATAAAGTTTTTGATGTAGTTAATGTATTTTTGCAGCATTTGCTGCTTTTCAACTGACCCGTCGGTATTAAATCAGCTTCGATTGGTTTGATTACAGCTCTGTATGCCCTAATTTCACATTTATTTGTTTTATCCGATTCCTTCAAGTCTGAATTTTTATAGAATAACAACTGTAACGAACTAGGTTTAATAATTGCTTATCAATATGCATTCCCTTTTGGTCAAAGCTGACAATTTTCTCTCTTATTTAACTTACATCTACTTTCTTGACTCTGAACAATTATCATCCACTATATTCTTTATACACTTCTCTACTTTTTTTACACACGTTGATAGTTTCACATACCAACAGTCTACTAATATAATGAAGTACACAGGAAATATCACCGTTTACAGTTATCCGAATGTATATTATATATTATCATCTATATCAATAATATATCAAAAACAAGAATTATACAAAAAAAATAATCACTCAAAAAATAAGTCATACTCCAGAAATATTGTAACATCTTTATTTGTAACAGAATTTTAATTGTAATATCTCTTGGTATTTGATTGATCTAAAATTAAAGAATTCAATTTTGTTAGGTAACTATTTGTCTGTAGTCCATTATAATTATTACAGTTTTAACGGTTACAAATTGAATATGGAAATAGAACATCTTTGATACACAACATCCAAAAAAACAGTAAAAACATAAAAAATACAGTATCAAGATATCATAACATCACAATAAGTGATGTTTTTCAGCATCAGGGGTTACCCGACCATAACACTGATAATGTCTACACCTAGGTTGGTTCTAACCCTCCACAGAGCTAGTGTCACCAAACTAATTTTTTTTAAATACTAAATGTTATACCAGTCTAGTTTATTTTTTCATGTTATAATATTTTTCATGTTATAATATTTCATGTTATAACGAATATCTCAAAAGTTTGAAAAGCTGTGGGTACACAATCTTCTATTTCCCCATTGAACCAACTACATCATCTTGAAATGTTTAAAAAAAATTTTACGTAAATAGTTACATAGTTAAAAAGAAATCGTTACATAACAAAAAAAATTACATAAAAAAAAATTACTGCCTACAACTTATACAATACTGAAATAGTTACAAAGAAAATTGAAATAAATGATAGAATAAAATTAATAAAGAAATAACTACATTCAAAAGAAATCGTCATATAAAAAAAAAATAAATAAAAAAAAAAAAATTGCTGCCTACAACTTAAACAATATTGAAATAGTTACAAAGAAAATTGAAATAAATTAAAAAAAAAAAATTACAAAAAAAAAATTGCTGCCTACAACTTAAACAATATTGAAATAGTTACAAAGAAAATTGAAATAAATTTAAAAAAAAATAATAAAATTACAAAAACATTTGCTGCCTACTTCTGTTATCATATTAAAATAGTTACAAAGAAAATTTACGTAAATGATTACAAATATTTGATAAAGAGAAAACTACAGTCACAAGAAATAGTTAAATAACTTTAAAAAAAATTTCCTAACAAAAAAAAATTTGCTGCCTACAACATACATCATATTGAAATAGTTACAAAGAAAATTGACATAAGCGATTGCAAAAAATTGAAAAAGAAAGTTACATAAAAAAAATTGATACCTACTACTACTGTCATCAGTTACAAAGAAAATTTATATAAATGATTAAAAATATTTTGAAAAAAAATACACTCAAAAGAAATTGTTATATAACAAAAAAAAATTGCTGCTAAAACTTACTTCATATTGAAATAGTTACAAAGAAAATTGACATAAACGATAAATTTCATATAAAATTTAGATAAAATTGAAAGATAACTTTCAAAAGAAATAGTTACATAAAAAAAAAAAGCTTATTACTGTCATCAAGAAAAATACAGTCATATGAAATCGTTACATAAATAAATAAAAAAATTACCTAACAAAAAAAAATTCTGCTTACAACATACATCATATTGAAATAGATACAAAGAAAATTGACATAAATGATTAAAAATGTAAAAAGAAATACTACAGTCGAATGTAACAAAATAAAAAAAATAAATAAATAAATACATGTGTCAAAAAAAATCTTTACATTAAAAAAAAAGATTACAAGAAATCATTATGTAAAAAAAAAAAATTACAAGAAAAAACTACCATCAAAAGAAATTTTACAGTTGAATGTAACAAAAAAAAAAAAAATTACATAAAAACAATTGCTGCCTAGTACTTTCATCATATTAACATTTTACAAAGAAAATTAAAAAATATTATCTAAACAAATATTTCAAAAGTTTGCTAACTGTGGGTACGCCATCTTGTATTTCGTGCTTGAACCAACTACTTTGTATTGAAATTGTTACATACTTAACAAAAAAAAAAAAAAAAATTGTTATATATTTATAAAAAAATACACACATGATCACATTCACATTGTTTTTTTTTATTATTTATTATAATATTTCTTAATATTATTGTTACACCATAAATAACACAAAGAAGTTCTCTCAACATAGACATAAAGATCAACGAAGGTTCAATCTTAGTAAGTATAACTATTACTTTTTATTAAATAATACTACCTTTTTTGATTCGTTTTTACATCTCCAAACTTCCATACTCTTTTAATTTTTAAATTGTTCGTTCCTTAAGAGGATATTTCATTAATTTTGTTTTTCTAACATTACTCCTTTTCATCCATTAGTCTTCTTACTTGAAATCACAAGTTTAAGGTTGTACAGACTATATGCTAATTGCCAGGGATGCACTGGTGCCAGAATTACATTCTGGTGTTATTTATTTAAACATTAAGTATTCATTGTTATCTAAAGGTACTTCCTTTAATGGTGTGTGATGAAAGGCACACCTGTTGCTTGGACGTATCTTCAATAACGAGCAAGTCCTGTGTCAGTGACACATTTCTTTACGTTTAGCAGAACAATTCATTTCACTACCAATTCATTTGCAAAGGTTAGTGACTATATGATTTTGATACAAACTTGGACAATTTTAATGAATACAACATGTAATCCTGTTGTTGCTTACAGAATAAATATATGTATATATATATATATATATATCTGTTTACTGGTAAGGTATAAAATGAGCAAAACAATTACAATTAATAGTATATTAACATAAATTAATACCGCACAGTTTAGCTGGCACTATTCCGCCAAGGATAAACCACCTCCATAATGTGGTCTTATAAAGAAAATCCTAGGATTGGTCTGCAGTAGTCTTCCTCTGACAGCCAGTTCTATTATTCTATCATGTGCTAATCTTTGTGTTTCCATACACATTTTACACCCAACATACTATATGATTTGTTCAATATTCCCTAGTCTTGATCTTCCTCTTGTATTGTTTCCTTCAACTATGCCCTGTATTATGGTGTGCAACAAACTGTTATGCCGTAGTACATGTCCTATCTGCGTATCTTGCCTTTTCTTTGATAAGTTTCATAATCAGGCCACCTTCGTATCTATATCACGTTTTGTATCACACCTGCTCTCTACATTTCAGTAGTATTATCAGTATCTATTATCGGCAACAGTTTCCTCCCACCACTAGCATTTGTCATGTCTAGAAGATATGGTGGACTCTTGTATAAACAGAAAATAAATATAATTCAGATGAATAAACACAGCACAAATACACAGGATGATTTATTTATCATGCCAAATGTTTTTCAAACTGGTAAAATGAAGAGTAGTCATTTTTTTAAAGCAGTAAATAATCTCATACAAAATGTAAAATTGTAAACCGCTCCACTCGAATAACAATATATAGGAAATTTTATGTATGATAATGGTAATCTCTTATCTGTATATAAATATGCATTTAAAAACATAAGCGCATAATATTTCCAAGCCATCTTTGTTAGATATTATTTAAATTTATAATTTTTCATTACAATATCTGTGTTGGCAATGATTTCGCTGATGCTTTTCTTTTATAAATAGCCTCAGGCACATCCTGAATTAATGTCCAACAGTAATCAGCTAACATGTTAGTATTCCATTTCCCTTTACAGAGGCTTTCCACCACCGAAATGTCTTGGTGGAAACGTTTACATCTTTGAAGTTGTCTGGGAAAAAATCCAGCTGTGAGTGGAGGAAATCTATTTTCAAAGATATATTAAATCCCATAGCTCTGTATGAAGTAAGAAGTTGATTAACAATATCGTGGTAATTGTCGGATTTTTTTTTGCCGAGAAAAGTTTTGCAAACGTCTTTAAATGAAGCCCAAGCTGCAATATTTAAAATCGGGTTAAATACATCATCTTTGACCAACTCTCTTATTTGAGGACCAAAAAATATTCCTTCTTTAATTTTTCCTTCACTTACATTCGAAAATTTCTGCCTGATATACAACTATACTTCTTCATTGCTTTCACAAAATTTTTCATTAGTCCTAGCATGATATGGAGAGGGGGTAAAAATATTTTTTTGGGTTCAACTAAGAGCTCATAGATAATATTTTTCCCATTTGGAAGTAAGTTGTCTCGTTTCTTCCACTCTTTGATAACATAATGTTTATCCCTAGCTCAGCTGTCCCATTCGCAAAAAAACACATGTACTTAGTATTGCCTAACTGCATGCCTAATAAAATAGCTATAACTTTCAAATCACCACATATGATCCAGCTATGTAATTTATAATTTATTTTTTTAAGAACGTTTATCATCACGTCGTATGTCTCTTTCAAATTGATACCATAAGCGATTGGTGTCGAAGGATATTTGTTACCTCAGGTTTATGAACTTGTCCTAAGTGCAACATAAGCTCATCAATATTTGTGCAATAAATCAAATTATTTTCATCAATAAAGTACGGAGAAAGTTTTTTTGTCGGCCTTAAAAGCCGTAAATTTTTGTATTTTTTTAAAGTAAATTCTAACCTTGCAGTCTTGATCCTAACAGTTTTGCTTGATTTTTTAATAAATTTAAATTCCTGACCAAATCATTTAATTCACCTTGTGATATGAGATGTGGCTTATCAAAAGATAATTTAAAATCAAAATCATTATTTCTTTTTCTCAGTATTGCCGGATTCTTCATCGCTGCTTTCGAAACATACATTCACATGTGGCTTAGGAACTGGAATAATTTTACTGTGCGGTACAGGCCTGATGGCAGATTGCGATGAAAGATATTTTACAGAATGTTTAGATTTTTTACAAATTCCAGACACACTTGTTGAATATAAGCAACAATCGTTACATGATCCTTTAGTTCACGCCAAACCATAGGTACACCAAATCGCAAAGCCTTCCGTGTATCTTTCAGCCATCCTCTTAAATATACAGAACCATTAGTAAATACTATACGAGGAGCCCACGTCTTATCCTGATTACCAATTTTACACTGAAAGTACAAATGATATGCTTTTTTAATTAAAGGTGTAGTGTTTTTTCTGTTTGATTTTACGGTAAACTCACCACCTACATAAGAAAAGGCATCCAGATCATTTACACAATTTTGAGGCATTATGACACTGCACTGTTTATAAACTTAAGATAGCAATAAGACTGAACAAAATTAATTTATTTCTAAAAACAGTGCTTAATACAGACAACGCAGCTGTGTTTTCAGCTACATGTTTCTACCTGCACAGACATGATTAGTCTTGTCCGTGAAGGATCACTGTTCAGTATTAGATATCGTAATATGTGACTGTGATATGATTTAATTCTTTGTCTAGTATTGTTTATTTATAGCTTAAAAATTATGTTAACAAAGTTAAACAATAAAAAATGAGCTAACGGAATACAATATTGGAGCTTAAAGTGCAAAATACATTGAAAAATGAAAAAATACTTTAAAAATTTTCATTAATGGTGGGTGATAGAAAATTCTGAGTTCATATTCGTTTTCAGCATCAAAAAACAGATTAAAATCATATATCACATGTTAGGAAACAAAAATTATGTTTATCAGTGTAACACAATGGCTTTCATTTACATTTGGGTCATTTAACATAATTAGATCCATTAAGTTTTATAATAGTAAAATTCATTCCATTCACTTAAATGGATTTTCTGATGTCTTTTATGGGCTACGGTTGTTACCTTGATATACACACTTTATACTCCCAACCATATATGTAATTATACATCTAATTTACTATATTTTAAATCAAAACTAGCCCCCTAAAAACAAATCACATTATCCAGACTTGAACTCTGTAGTTGTTTACTACTTTCACGTTTATTTGTGAAGGTATCTACTGCATTAAAGATATACTTTGACGAGATACACTATACATGGATTTCACCATAGCACTTGTTGGATTCATGGACATTCTTCGAGTTGGAAGGTATTTATAGGTAACAGAGTTTCTGAAATTTAACAAAATATTTCAATCACCAATTGGCATTACATCATATCCTCTGATAAGACAGCAGATGTATAGTCTAGAGATTGATCACCAAGAAAGTTACTTGATATCTCACTGTGGTAGCATGGTCCTCCTTGGCTATTACAATCTTCTTCCTATTGGCCAACGGATCTTAATATTCTGTTCAATGATAGTTTAAGTCTTGAATGCTTATTAGAAAGGCGTAAAACGATGTTAATTTCATGTACATCTACTGTTGCATGCCATTACACACAAAGGTTTTCATCTTTACATGCTTTGTTATGAACATTAATTTCTGTTTCAGATTCATTCACAATATTAAATCAAAACCGTCTGAATGTAATTTTAGTACTTTAACTACTAAGGAATTAAATCATACTCTACTTTTTACTACAACAATCACAGTCCATGTATTTCAATAATGAGATAAAGAATCTTAAAAACAATCAGGTCATTGATAAACAAAGTAAGCTTAGTTCACTAGATCCATTTTTGGATGATTTTAGGTCTTATCCGTATAGGTGGCAAACTTCAATGTTCTCTCTTACAATATCACATTAAACATACTATCGTATTACATTAGAGTGCGTACATTATGTAATTATCAACTCTGAGCACTCAAGACTCTTACACACTGGTATACAATTAACACATCATTCGTTGCGACAGAGATACTGGATAATAAATTCAAAAAGAATCATTTTGTCAATCGTTTGTAAGTGTTTAACTTGTTTTACATTTGATGCAAAAACTCAATACCAATATAACATTCTCTTCTTGCACAGTTATAATAATAACTCAATTATAATTCGTCAAGGCTGACAGAGATCTAAAACATTAAGGCTTACATAGCGCTTTTTATATGTTTAGCCACTAAAGCTATTCATTAAAAGTTTATTTCTGCCTTCAAAAGACTCATTTCACATAGAGGTATACCTACTAAAATATTTTCTGATAACGATGCTAACTTTCATTCTGCTAGAAATATTTTGTACAACTTGTATCAACTTTTAAAGTTAGACAAATTTAAAACAAATATTCAAACCTTTTCTACATCATAAGGAATTAGTTGATCATTTATTCCTCCTTCATCTCCTCATTTAGGTGGTCTATTGGAAAGTGCAATCAAAAGTGTCAAATTTTCCTAACTTTAAGGAATTTTATATTGTATTTACATATTGAGGCTTGTCATAATTCTCGGCCTATTTTTGCTATTTCCACATACCAAAGAGATCCAGTACCACTTTCTCTGGGACATTTTATCATTGGATGTCCTCTCACATCTTTACCTGAACCCAGTTATCAAAAGGTTGAAATTACACGATTAGGTCGTTGGCAACTACTCCAAAAATGTATACAATCGATTTGGAAACGATGGTCAAAGGATTATCTTTAACAACGCTACAAATGGCATTGTCCCGCCCGTAACCTTTTGGGTGGAGATCTAGTTCTGATCACCAGTGACGAAAAGACAAGGAATAACTACGGTGGGAAGGCCAACCGTTAGCCTACCAGAAAGCCTACGGTTGGTAGGCTGGCAACAGACCTTAGCAATGGCTAGTAAAACACTAAATTAAACATCAAAACACTCAGAACACCATAAATAAATAAAACAACAAAACAAAAACGATGAACAAAAAAAACCACCTCCTCAACGTGTCTAGTAAAGGACCAGTGCTTGTCCAACCACACGCCTAATTATTTTACTCTAATAGCAGCAGCACACTATACAGTTAATAATAGCTGTGTTGATTATCTTATACTTTATATAGTTTCTGGTGAGATTCACCTTTTTGCCACATATTTGACTGATCAAATATCCTGTCCATTTGTTGAAAGTGCAATTTGATTTAAGTTCACACTCGCTCACCATTTCTTTTTACTGCATAGAGTATTTTTTAAAATAATATAACCTTATTTTGATAATATAAACATTAATAATATAAAGAAATTTTGGCAAATTTTGGAAACGCATAGCATTGTGTAGTAGGATTGCATGTTCATTTAGAACTGTTTTCTTTGTTCATTTCACCTAATTATTCATGATTATTAGTTGTATATTTTAAAAATATAATAATAAAAGGGTTGTTCTTGTTTTTAACCTGTCAGTGTTTCTGGTAATGTTATTTATTCAGAATTATAACATCTACACTGCCAACAGTAATATGTAAACTTAATTTAAAAATTTCATCACTTTTAAAAACTATTTACATTGTTACTATATAAAGAATTATCTGTTATTTGTATTTAAAGATTAATATTTTTTTTTTGTCTTCAGTTATTGACTGGTTTAATGCAGCTCTCCAAGAGTCCCTACCTAGTGCTAGTCGTTTCATTTTGGTATACCCCCTACATCTTTCATCCCTAACAATTTGATTTACGTATTCCAAACATTGCCTGCCTGTACAACTATTCCCTTCTTCCTGTCCTTCCAATATTAAAGCAACTATTCCAGGATGCCTTAATATGTAGCCTGTAAGTCTGTCTCTTCTTTTAACTATAGTTTTCCAAATGCTTCTTTCTTCATCGATTTGACGCAACACCACTTCACTTGTCACTTTAGCCACCCATCTGATTTTAACATTCTTCTATAGCACCACATTTCAAAAACTTCTAATCTTTTCTTCTCATGTCCTCCGATCTTTATATGAAGTTTCACTTCTATATAAAACTATGCTCCAAACATACTTTCAAAAATGTTTTCCTGATGTTTAAATTAATTTTTAATGTAAACAAATTATATTTCTGAATGAAGGCTTGTTTCGCTTGTGATATTCGGCATTTAATATTATATACTGCTCCTGCTTCATCCATCTTTAGTAATTCTACTTCCCAAATAACAAAATTCTTCTACCTCCGTAATCTTTTCTCTCGCTATTTTTATATTCAGTGGTTCATCTACATTAGTTCTACTAGATTTCATTACTTTCTTTTTGTTCTTATTTATTCTCATGCGATAGTTCTTGTGTAGGACTTCATCTATGCTGTTCATTGTTTGTTCTAAATCCTTTTTTACTCTCAGCTAGAATTACTATATCAGCAAATCGTAGCATCTTTATCTTTTCACCTTGTACTGTTACTCCAAATCTAAATTGTTCTTTAACATCATAAACTATTAGTTCTATGTAAACATTAAAATGTAACATAGTTACTTTCTTATGTTCTTCAACTATTGCTGTTGTTGTTTGGTTCCTGTAAATGTTAGCAATTGTTCATCTATCTCTGTACTTGAACCCTAATTTTTTTAAAATGCTGAACATTTTATTCCAGTCTACGTTATCGAATGCCTTTTCTAGGTCTATAAATGCCAAGTATGTTGGTTTGTTTTTCTTTAATCTTCCTTTTACTATTAATCTGAGGCCTAAAATTGCTTCCCTTTTTCCTATACTTTTCCTGGAACCAAATTGGATTTCTGGTAATACTTCTTCCAGTCTCCTTTCAATTCTTCTGTACAGAATTCTAGTTAAGAGTTTTGAGGCATGACTTGTTAAGCTAATTTTTCTGTATTCTTCACATTTATCTGTTCTTGCGTTCTTTGGTATCATGACTATAACACTTTTTGAAGTTGGATGGAACTTCTCCTTTTTTGTAAATATTACACACCAGTTTTTATAATGTATCTATCTCTTCCTCACGTACACTGCACAGTAATTCTGCAGGTATTCCGTTCAAAGATTAATTAGACATCTATAAATATAAAATATATTTGTTGGAAAAGACCATTCTTCAGAAATTTCTACTTAATTATTAATCAATGACATATTGATTAGGTTAAATGTGTAAAGTATTATTAATATTTATATGAAAAGTTATAATCATTTAAGAAAAAAAATTTGTTTACTTTTCTGTGAAACTGCTTTTCTTATTAGTTTGCCATGTTTTTGGATCAGTTTTTCTTACTTGCATGGTTAAATTGTATGTTACTATACCTGTTAAAAGTTACAGCACAGTAATAAAATATTAATAGAATGTATATGGGTTGTAAAAATAAGTTTAAAAGTCAACATGACCAATATGGAACAAATTCTATATTTCTAAACAAATTTATCAAGTTGTTTTTTAAGCACAGTAATAATTACATCTTACTAAAATAAAGAAAATTATAAAAGATATTCTTTTAATTAAACATAACATTTTCCTGTAACATATTTCTCTTACTTTAAACAAATTTTTAATATGAATAATTTTTAATTTAACTTATTTTGATTCAAAAGTTGCTTCTATTATTGATTTTATGCTGTCAGTAGTTTTCATAAACTTATGTTCATATTAGTTGATTAGTAATTAAACATCCAGTACATGTTGGTTTTTGCCTTGTGGAACCGTTTCTTATGCTTCTTAAATTGATTTTTTTCAAGAAAACCTTTTTTACATTTTGCGCAAAAATATGGTATTTTGTTATCATATGCTTTTTGAGATCATTAGCTTTCTTAAATGGCTTTTTACATACTTTACAACTCTGCCAGAGTTCTTTTTTATGCATTGAAATATGATGAGTTAGTATTCTCTGTTTTGTAAATTCTTTGCCACAAAGACTACAAGCAAAAGATTGTTTAGTTTTGTCGTGTGCAGCTTCATGTTGATTTAAATGTTTCTGTATAGCAAATACCTTACTGCACTGCTGACATGTAAATATTTTTATTTTGGGGGTATCCAAATGGACAGCTTTTAAAGTGCTCTAAAAACTTTCGAGGTGTATAAAGAGCTATCTTACATGGTCTACAACTGTAGACAGTAGGCTTTTCCTTTTGATGAATTCTTTGCATATGGCGTTTTAGAGGAATCTTATAGCGAAAATGCTGCCGACAAATTCTGCAAAAGTATAATTGGTTGGATGCATTAATATCATCACTGGATTCCTAAAACAATAAAAAATAATAATAAAAACTGCTGATGTAAGGTTAGATATAATTTTTAAACAAAATTTCCCTATTTTAAGTAACTTATCTCACTGATGATTGATTGATTTCCTGTAACATGCAAATACTGAAAACAAGGTTACTTGTCAAGTTTAATAACATGAGAATAGGTTCTTAATTTCCAATGTGTGAACTTAATCATTAATAACAGTTCTCATTTTAATTGGTTTTTCAATGATTCTTTTAAATGAAAATTTTAAACAATATGTTTATAAAAACAATTATGATTATGTTTAGTATTATGATTATAAAAACTAAGTAATTCTGCATTGACTTGTAATTTCATCATAATTCTTAGATTAGTCATTTTAATATAATGGAGGCATTTAAATATAAATGAACCAGAAATAATGAATATGCTGTATACATTTTACAAACAGGGTATTTCCTCTGTGAAATTATTAGTTAGTTTTTTCTGTTAGAGAAGGTGGTGTGAAAGGTTGATGTAGTATAATGTCATACTATGTAATGGAGTAATATTTAATTGGATAATTTGCCGGTATAAAATCATAACGAATAAGAAAAACTAGTATGCATAAATGTACCAAAATACATATGTCACTGACAACATAAAGTTGTTCCTTTTATAAAAATACTAATCAAACTGTTGACAATCGTTATTTATGTCAAGAGTAAAAAAAAAATAGTGCTTTCCTTTCCATGTGAATAGCTTGCAGTTTAAGGACTGGCTGCAAAAGTTATATTTTGCTGCTAATTGAGAAGCTGATGATTCAGAAATGTAACAAGCAACAGATAAACTCACTGAATGAAAAATATGTGCAGCTGTCTTCTACGTATTAGGAAAGTACTGAAATATGAATACCTCATATGAATCAATCATTCAGTCTATAATTATAATTATTATTCATGAAAATGTGTTTGGCACATTAAAAAGATAGTTGAATAAAAATAAACTTACCTTTTCATCCTCCTTCTTCTCACTTTCAAATTCTTCTTCCCAGTCATTATCACACTATTACTATTGCCCTCTTCCTTTTCTACATCAGTATCATTTATTTTAGGTGGCTTCTGTTTTTCATAATTTTCAAATGTTTCACATTTAATGCCATTTTTAACTTTACGTTTTACATCTAGATTGTCTGATTCCTGAAATTAAGCATATTATACCGATTAAAGACCTGTACAAAATAATTTTTACTTTGTTTTATTATCAGAGGTGTAAAATATATAAAACAATGTTGGGTCATATAATTTAAACAAATCCTTAATTTTTTCTTCTTTTTACTTCAACTTTGATTACTTTCTTTTTACCCTTTCATAGAATGATGTAAAATATGTTAAGCAAGTTATTTAGATAATTATATAATTGGTTATCTGATTTTACAGCAAAATATATCAAATTAAAAAAAGAAATGTATCTAGTTGATGTTATTATTTATGAAATGGCAGACATCTCACCTAAAAACCATATTTTTTCCAAACTTTATTCAGCATTACTTCGGTAACTGGTTGTACTAAATTTTTGCTAGATTAGTGAAGAAAGCAAGACAACTTATTAAAATCACATTTATGTGAATAATAATTTAAAGTTTTAATAATTTATAAGGTATCAAACTTTTAAGTTGTGGATAGATAAGTGCTGATGGTTATATATATATATATATATATATATATATATATAAAATAAAAAAAAGTTTCTAGATCAAGAACTAATGTACTAGCTCATTTTATTACATAATGTGTAATAATTTAAATTTGCTTAAATTGAACCTGAAATTGATTCCTGGTGCTGAACAATTACAAATTTACATTGAATTTAATTTTTTATTCACTTGATTACTAGTTTTTCAGCCCTGAGTTCCTGAGGTCTGATGAAAAATGGATGGTGGTCTATTTGTACATAAAGAAAAGTGAAAAATGAAGAAATCATATTACAAGAGAATTAAAGATAAAGTAGTGATAATGGAATCGGTGATATTTTGCTTACAACTCTGTTAACATAGAATAAAAAATGTAACCATCAGTTTTTTTTCTTTCCGGGTAGTAAGAACTACTCACAACTGGTAAATCTGTTAAAAAATCTGGTGTGGACACCACATGACTTCCTTGTACACCTATTAAATTACATATACACATTTTTTGCTGCACTTATTTCATTTAAAAATAAGATAAAATATTCCAATTCTTTAATAAAGTGGACAGTTACACAATTGCTGAAATATTAGTTTTGTTAACATCAAATATTTATACGATTATTAATTCAACTATCTTACATGAAATATTAGGATAGAGTAAAAGTCACTTTATTATTCGTATTACTAGATCAGTATGATTCGTATCTTCGTGAGTTGCTGATTAACAAACTTTTCAGATTTCTTGTGTGTCGTATAAATAAAAGTTAATAATAATTAAATTATTCCGTTTAGCGAACTCCTGTATACTGGTTCCAAATTGTTCATTTTGACCTTACAGTGTAAAATTTCAGTTTTTATTTTTAGGTTCGGTCAACTAAACGCCCAGGGTGTTTATGTAGTCCAGGTTGAGTTAAGTGAAGTTATGCAACCCCAGTTCGAAGCTGGTTTAAAGTCACCCACGTTTGCCAGTCCAGGTCATGTCCTGGAGGTGTTGGAGCACTGTTTGGGAACCATGGAGGGGGCTCGATAGATGTAGAGTTCAAAAATCCCTTTCTCGATTTTGGGTGTCGGGGATGATGACCGACTTTCTCTTGTGAATGAAAGTTGAAATGATGTTATTCTGATGACAGATAACATTCTGAGTAAGACCAATAGTTGGGGAATATATAACCCTAGGATTAGTGATCAGATACTTATTCCTCAACAAGCTGGGTTTAGACCGGGCAAAAACTCTACAGGTCAAGTTTTAAAGCTGACAGAGCATATTGAACAGGGCTTTTAGGAGAAACTCATCACAGGCGTTGCATACGTCGACTTATCGGCGGCTTACGATACAGTAAACCACAGACTGCTTCTACAAAAAATACTTATATCAACAGGGGATCACCAACTAACTAAAATAGTAGAATCATTACTACCGAACAGGCGTTTTTATGTTAGCTTCGAAGGAAAGAAAAGTCGCTGGAGAAACCAGAGGAATGGACTGCCTCAGGGCAGTGTGCTATCACCCTTACTTTTCAACCTGTATACCAACGATCAACCTATCTTCCCCGAGGCCGAGCATTTCCTGTATGCGGATGACCTTGCCTTGGCTGTTCAAGATCGAACTTTTCCAGAAGTTGAGAAGAGACTTACTGCAGCCCTAAACGGTTTAACTGAGTATTATTAAACAAAATCCTTAAAACCAAATCCAGCGAAAACAATTGTATGCGCGTACCATCTGAAAATCAGGGAAGCAATAAGACGATTGAATGTTATATGGAACGATCAGCAGCTGGAACACTCAGAAGCGCCAAAGTACCTTGGAGTTATATTAGACAGATCACTTACGCATAGGGCTCACTGTCAAAGCACAATGTTGAAATTAAATACGAGGAACAATCTCCTGAGGAAACTCCGAAGCAGTAAATGGGGTGCTAAGCCAACCGTCCTGTCGATGACAGCTAGAGCTTTGTGCTATTCAACAGGCGAATATGCATGTCCTGTGTGGAACAGATCAACACACACCAAAAAGGTTGATATAGCGCTGAACGAGACCAGTCGTTTAATAACGGGATGTATGAAACTCACTTCTATTAAAAAGTTGCACCGAGCGGCAGGCATGGAGGAACCTGGAATACGTCGAGCTGAAGCCGAGTACATTGATCGGTTCAGACAATCTTTCGATACACGACATACAATGTACCAGATGGAGCGACCACTCCCTCCGAGACTGAAATCGAGAAAGGGATTTTTGAACTCTACATCTATCGAGCCCCCTCCATGGTTCCCAAACAGAGCTCCAACACCTCCAGGACATGACCTGGACTGTCAAACGTGGGTGACTTTAAACCAGCTTCGAACTGGGGTTGCATAACTTCACTTAACTCAACCTGGACTACATAAACACCCTGGGCGTTTAGTTGACCGAACCTAAAAATAAAAATGAAATTTTACACTGTAAGGTCAAAATGAACAATTTGGAACCAGTATACAGGAGTTCGCTAAACGGAATAATTTAATTATTATTAACTTTTATTTATACGACACACAAGAAATCTGAAAAGTTTGTTAATCAGCAACTCACGAAGATACGAATCATACTGATCTAGTAATACGAATAATAAAGGGACTTTTACTCTATCCTAATATTTCATGTAAGATAGTTGAATTAATAATCGTATAAATATTTGATGTTAACAAAACTAATATTTCAGCAATTGTGTAACTGTCCACTTTATTAAAGAATTGGAATATTTTATCTTATTTTTAAATGAAATAAGTGCAGCAAAAAATGTGTATATGTAATTTAATAGGTGTACAAGGAAGTCATGTGGTGTCCACACCAGATTTTTTAACAGATTTACCAGTTGTGAGTAGTTCTTACTACTCGGAAAGAAAAAAAACTGATGGTTACATTTTTTATTCTATGTTAACAGAGTTGTAAGCAAAATATCACAGATTCCATTATCACTACTTTATCTTTAATTCTCTTGTAATATGATTTCTTCATTTTTCACTTTTCTTTATGTACAAATAGACCACCATCCATTTTTCATCAGACCTCAGGAACTCAGGGCTGAAAAACTAGTAATCAAGTGAATAAAAAATTAAATTCAATGTAAATTTGTAATTGTTCAGCACCAGGAATCAATTTCAGGTTCAATTTAAGCAAATTTAAATTATTACACATTATGTAATAAAATGAGCTAGTACATTAGTTCTTGATCTAGAAACTTTTTTTTATATATATATATATATATATATATATATATATAACCATCAGCACTTATCTATCCACAACTTAAAAGTTTGATACCTTATAAATTATTAAAACTTTAAATTATTATTCACATACGTGTGATTTTAATAAGTTGTCTTGCTTTCTTCACTAATCTAGCAAAAATTTAGTACAACCAGTTACCGAAGTAATGCTGAATAAAGTTTGGAAAAAATATGGTTTTTAGGTGAGATGTCTGCCATTTCATAAATAATAACATCAACTAGATACATTTCTTTTTTTAATTTGATATATTTTGCTGTAAAATCAGATAACCAATTATATAATTATCTAAATAACTTGCTTAACATATTTTACATCATTTTATGAAAGGGTAAAAAGAAAGTAATCAAAGTTGAAGTAAAAAGAAGAAAAAATTAAGTTTTTGTTTAAATTATATGACCCAACATTGTTTTATATATTTTACACCTCTGATAATAAAACAAAGTAAAAATTATTTTGTACAGGTCTTTAATCGGTATAATATGCTTAATTTCAGGAATCAGACAATCTAGATGTAAAACGTAAAGTTAAAAATGGCATTAAATGTGAAACATTTGAAAATTATGAAAAACAGAAGCCACCTAAAATAAATGATACTGATGTAGCAAAGGAAGAGGGCAATAGTAATAGTGTGATAATGACTGGGAAGAAGAATTTGAAAGTGAGAAGAAGGAGGATGAAAAGGTAAGTTTATTTTTATTCAACTATCTTTTTAATGTGCCAAACACATTTTCATGAATAATAATTATAATTATAGACTGAATGATTGATTCATATGAGGTATTCATATTTCAGTACTTTCCTAATACGTAGAAGACAGCTGCACATATTTTTCATTCAATAAACCATCATCCTCAAACACAAAATGTCTGATGGTATATCAAATTGGAATTTTGTTTATATTTATATATATGTAATTATTTTGTAATATATTTAATTTTATTTCATCTTAATTAATCTTTAATATTCCTAAATTTGTTAATATCAGAAATAGAATGATTATTGTTCATTAAATGGTTCACCAAATTAGATAAGCCTAATTTATTATTTTTATAATTTCTATAGCGTTCAAAAAGCCTAGTTTTAAAGGATCTATTTGTTTTTCCTATTTAAAAATTATTAAAATCTGTGAATTTAATTTTATAAATTACACAAATATTGTTTATTTTATTATATTTTATTATGTGTTATTAGGTTTGTATGTTGGTCTAAATATTTTTTTATTGTAAGTTTTAGTTATGTTTTCAATATTATTATTTATGTATAAATACTTTATGAATATGTTTTCACTTGTTTGTATCTTATTTTGTTATTATGTATTTTGATATTTGTTTTTTATAAATGTTATTAATTAAAGTATTACATCCATTTTCAAGAGGTATATGTTTTATGAAGTTTATTTCATTATTTAACTTATCTTCATTATTATATGTCCATTTGATTGCTCTGTTAATCATATTTGTATAAGTGTTAATTTTATGAGACCAAGGGTGCTTTGATTTTTACTTCCTTGTACGAAGTAAAGGAAGTATTGTGATTGCGAAAAATTTCGGTTTTTAGATTTCAACAGTTTAAATTTTTTCATATGTAAAAACTTGTTAATTTAAAATTTTTTTTTTAAATTTAATTTAACTGAATAAAAGTTTAAATTCTTAAAAAGATTTTAGGCTTAAATTTTAAATAAAATAAATAAATTATTGATAAGTTATTATCTTTTATGATGTTTGTAATGCAATTTGAGATGAATATATGAACATGTAATGTAGCTGATGATGCGAGTAAATCTCGAAAGCATTTATAGTGGAATAAGGTGTCATCGTACTTTATTTATTCTGTACTTTGGTTAATCTAATAAAATAAAATAAATATATTTGTATATAGTACAGAGGAGTATGATTCATAAAAGAATTTACTTTAAAAAAAGAATTATATATACATATATATATTAATGGCAAGTGTAAAATTTTATATTATTTTATTTTATATTAAGAAAATGTTTGAAAGTAGTTGAAATCCTTTAATAATGTCTAAAAATAGAACAAAGTAGATTAATATAATACTGTGTAATAGAATTATGTTTCTTACCTAATATTTAAATTATTGTTCATCTGTTTCCTTGTTCAGTCAAAACATTAGGTTTGCTGCTACTCTAAAGTCACACGTAATTGTTATAAATTACTGATAGAAAGTACGATATTACTTTGTATATCTGTATACAAAACATGTACTCATGTTTACATTATTATTATTACAGTAATATTTAATTAAAATAATTATTTGTTTTAAAGCACGTCTGGTACATAATTTTAGTCTGTAAATAGCAGTAACATTTAAAAATATATATAATTTCTGTTACAAAACAGTCACAGAAAATAGTTATTATGGAAAAAATCTAGTAATTTCAAGTTTTATTGTCAGGAATTTTTAAAAGCACAGTTTTCTATCGGAAAAAAATGTTTTTTTATCGATATAAAATGTGTGTTTTGACATTTCATAGTCAATTTTATTTGTGTAATAATTTTTTTTTTATGTAACTAATTTAACCATGTATTTTAAGAAGTTTAAAAAAATTCTTAGTATTTTTCAATGATAATGAGTATTTTAATGATACTTTTATTTTTCTGAGGCATCAGCTACTACAGTTATTAACCAAAACTACTATTAAGCTCATTAACAAAATATTCTAACAAATTTTCTGTACTCTGTGGGAACCATTTTATTATGTATAGTTTGAACTATTGTCGTATTAAAATTTTTTTTTCCATGGGGAGAGGGAAAAGCTCTGCGGGGCTCTCATCTGCTAAAAAACCTCCCCTCTTATCATGCAGGGTCCGGATCAAAGCCATGGTATGTACAGCCTCTTAATGATCACCTAGGCACTCTACTATCTGAATCCAGATGACCAGTAGGCGTCCCCAGGTCCCCCAATTATATTGTTGGCCCCCTCCACACCATGATCAATTTATTCAAATCCAGCTTGCATCTCTTTTGTAATAACCCGAATTACATATAATTTATTCTCACTCCTTTTTAATTTAAACTCATTTATTACTACAATTCTATCGCATAAATTTATATATTTAATTCAATTCAATAATTATATGTGGTATATAATGATTAAAACGTAATATAATTATACATACAGTAAAAGCACCTGTAATGAAAAGTAAACTCTTTATGGAGTCTTTATTAGACTTCTTTTTAGTGTACATAAAAAAGAATGTTGTCTAGATAAACAGTTTCATTTTCAACTTTATAAATCATTAAAAATCTATCACCAAAACTTTTTTGAAGACATTTTATATTTGTCACATATAAACTGAATAATCTAAAAATAAAGTTCATAGATTAAATTAAATAACAGAGTGGAAAAAACAAACTGTAACCACTTTAGGAGTTTGAGAATCTACTTAGTGGAAAGAGAACAAATGCTTATTTATGAGTTATCAATCTGAGGGTTATGGAGAATAAAGAAGACATGTGATTTCTGATGTTATATATATACATGTTTAAACAATATACAGTATTATTATTAAACTACATATTATTAGTATACAGAATATTATTAGTTGTGGTACAGAATGTATCACAAAGTTCTCCTGGGACTTTCATAACCTATTCTACTTCTGAAAATAATTGAAAAAGTTCATATAAACATTGTCCTAAAGTACTTCCTTTGTGAATTACAGTTAGTAAAAGATTTTGCTTGGATTTCAGCTTCCCCAATGAAATGAGATCATACTGAAATGTTTAGAATGTTAATTAAGGGGCAGAATTAGTAATTTCTTATGATTTTTTACCTGAAAAATAGAATAAAATACATTCAGAACTGTACTTGCAGTAGGTTTTAAGACATCTGTGGTGAAAATCAACAAATTAGGGTAAAACGGTCCTGTTTTTTATGTTTGACGTAAAATAACTTTGTTAAAATGAGTAATAAACATGTAAAACTTTTAAATAAAAGTTATAGAGAATTTAATACTGAACAAAATGGTGTAAGTCAATTTAATAAGAAAAAGAAAAGTTAGAAAAATTCAAATTTTATTTAGTAACAGTACAATAGTACATTTGTCAGAAAAGTACTTATTTAATAACCAGAACATGGACTCTGCACAAATTATGCAGTTTGACAATTTTGTGCCCATTTTCAATTCCTTCAATATTTGTGAATTAAAAATAATTAATAATTTCAATTTTTAGTAAAACAAGTAAAAAATTTTAAATTGTTTAATTTTGCACTTGAACAATTTCAGCTGATTTGAAGTAATAAATTTTAGTTTTGTTCATAATAAGAGACTTAATTTTTCATCTAATAAAACAAATGTTTATGTAACTATTAATGATTAAAAAGCTACATGGCCGCCATTTTATAATTTCAAAGTTATTCTTTATTATTTTTTTTATTTCTTTCATTTTTACAGAATTAATAATTAATGGAGTAATCCTAATACTAATTATAGTATTACTTAACTTAATCATACTTAATTTAACATTGTTTTTTAATACAATTAAATATTTATTACTTAACTTAATTATACTTAATTTATATTATTTGTAAAAGATGAAAGATTAGATGTCCACAAGGGTCTTCCTCGTTTTGTGGCACCATCCCTTTTCTATTAATTCTTTTAGTTAGAGTAAGGGGAAAAGTAATCAGTTTTACCTTATATAGGAGGATTAGTTTTGGTTCAATTCATTATTTACTCTGGTGGAAACTTATCTTTTCTGTGCAGTTAAGTATAGAGAAGATCAATCGTAGTCAAATATTTGTTTACTAATAAACCTTTCATCCGTGCTACCCGCTAAGTTATATATGTAAAAAATCTATTACTATATAAAGACCAATAGTATAAAGCATTATAATTAATTATATATGTAATCATAAATCTTGTAATTACATGGAACATACTTTCAGTGTTATCAATATTCAATATTAATTAGCCATTGTATTAGTAGCTTTAAGAAAGTGTTTAGGCTCCTACTGGTTTTTATATGATTAGGAAGTAAGTTATACAATCTAGGAGCAGTACTTGTTTTATTTAACCCACTGGGTTGGTCTAGTGGTTAACGCGTCTTCCTAATCAGCTGATTTGGAAGTCGAGAGTTACAGCGTTCAAGTCCTAGTAAAGCCAGTTATTTTTACATGGATTTGAATGCTAGATCGTGGATGCCGGTGTTCTTTGGTGGTTGGGTTTCAATTAACCACACATCTCAGGAATGGTCGAACTGAGAATGTACAAAGACTACACTTCATTTACACTCATACATATCATCCTCATTCATCCTCTGAAGTATTATCTAAACGGTAGTTACTAAACAGGAAAAAGAAAGTACTTGTTTTATTTTCTCTTGGGACATATACATTCCTTTAAATATACATTAAAATATCTCAATACATTTTTAAGATATGGATTTATGTTGAAAAATCACAAAAAGGTAGACAGAAAGAAAATTAAGTAAGATAATCTGTTTGTCCATATGAACGTTTTTGTAAATTTTCATGTCCTGATCAGTTCTGCATGTTTTTTTAATACCTCCCAGAACACTCCCTTCATGTAAGAATAAATGTTTATACATGAAATAAAAAGTAAAACAAATACATGAAGATTTTAAATAGATACAGAACACAAATTTAGAAAATATTAATGAAAATAAATTTAGCCCAATTTTTTGTACGCTTCAATGACATATATAATTTGAGTTGATTAACTAAAACCTAGTATTAAAATTATTTTGGATTCATAGGTTCTATAAAAGAAAATCTTTCAATTTTAAATAAATTGGCGGAAAGATATTTAAAACAGACCAGCAATTTATTAAAAAATGGAGACTGAAGCATAATAAGGCATTATTATTTATTTTTAATGATAATGATTTCATCATGATGATTATATTGTTTTTAATATATGTTTTAAGTAATTTTTTGCATATTAATTTTATATGTTCTAAAATTTTGTAATTAACACTTTTAAAATTGCTACTTTATTATATCATAAAATATTAATTGGAAGATATTGATGAATTATTTTAGGTTTGATGCAAATATTGTATTTTTCTTGCTATAATATTAAGCCATTTTTTTATTTATTTTTTTTGGATGTTCAAGGATTAATTATGCATTGTAACATTGGTCGCATAATGACAGTTAGCAAAATGTTTTTGGTATAGTTTATTTTACTAATTAATAGTAAAAATGATTACCTGATATATAAATAATAATTAAAGAAAATTTAAGATATCCTTAACTAAAAAGAAAAAGAAAAATTTCAATGACATTTAAGGTGTTTAGAGAGGATAAAAAGTTTAATTGTTAATTAAATATTGTGAAACTGACATTTAGTAGGCGTGAGACAAATTACTTTACTTTTGGAATAGGTTCTTAATTATTAAACATTTAATGTTGTAAAATGTTAAGTACAATTAGGCTAATAAATATGTAAAATTTAATAATAAATAAATTTTATAGACTAATAAACAGCTCATTTGGGACATTAAGCACTGAAATGTAAGATTTGACTCAAAAGATAAAATTAAATATTCTAAACACGAATCAAATGCAATAAATATGACTTCAAAACATAGCTTTATCAATATAACGGAATCAGTTAAATAAATTGCTTCATGAAATTAGAAAAAAAAATTAAGTATCTTTTTTTCAATAGATGTATGATACTTTATATCTAAATATTTGTGAAACCACTTTTACATTGTTTAATGTTCTGCTTCATAATTTATAATGAAGTGAAATTCAGAATAATAACTGTGAATGAATTAAAACTGTATAATGCCAGATTACTGTAAAATGATATTGACAGTTTGTCACATTTATGTGGTTAATTTACTATAAAATAACATTTAAAACAAACCCACAAGAGACTACGCCAGTACAATGTAAATGTTTCATCAAAAACTTATTTTGATAACATTACTATGTTTGGAGAATCTCTCAGAAAAAAATTTGCTTATAATCCCCAGAATTGAAAAAAATTTGTATGAATTATGTTTTACACAATTTTTTTGTAAAAATTATAGGCCTTTGAAACTGCAAGTCCAAAGAAAGGGAGAAGTAACTCGTTTTCTGGTGGCTTCCTGTAATTTACTCAATAATGCATTACTCAAATGTAAAATAATACATTCATAATAAACTAATGTAAAAAAACTTTTGCATACATTATATTATATTTATTACATTACATTATATTTTTCCTAATTGTGATGATGATTAAAAGTTACAACTAAAACTTAAGTTCAGTTATTTGTTAGCCAGACTTAAAATTTTATTTTGAAGTTGTGATCTTTTAACTAAATTCATTAAAGATCAAACCGGATAAAATTTGGAAAAAAATTGTTATCCACAAAAGTATAGTTATTTCAGCCATTTAAACATACAGTGGCAAATAAACTGTTTGAGATGTTTTTTATTCTTTGAAATGAGTGAATAATTTTTTTTCTCCAGAGGAAATGATCTTGGCACTTACCCATATGAAACACGTTCAAGTGATGAACCAGTTTACAAAGGCCAATTGGTAGAGAAGAAAATCAAGGGTCTCTGTGGTAAGTAAAAATATTGTTTATGAAATACAATTGCAAAAAAATTTATTTATTTTTTCTTTATTTTTATAAAAAAAATTGATTCCAATTCGCATTTTTCAGAAAAACCTGTAAGAAAACTAGTTTTCCTAAACTACAAAAAATTATTTTTTAATATTTATCTGATTATAGAATAGTGACTTTAACCTTTACAAAAGATTGTCTCCAATGAGATTTTCAAGGGCATTATGTTATCTATAAAAAAAAATGTGACAGTAATAGTTTTCGTAATTACACCAGAGTTTGCCTATTTATTAACATTATGACACGTATATCATCTGATTCATACAAACAAGGCCACTTTAACAAAAAACCAGTTTGTCACTTAATGCATTGTTGTAATAATTTTATTTTTTAAGTAAAATGTTATTAAACGTATTAATTGGTTAATTTAATCTATTAATTGATTTTATTATATTTTTTGCAAAACCAAACTTACCAATCTTTTAAATAATATAAGGTTTGTTTGATTTGATAAGCATTCAAAGTAAAAATAAATCAAATGTACAACCAACTTAGTAAAGTGTCAACAAATAAGGTCCAAACAAGTAGATTACTAATTCTTTCTTTTAAGAATATTTATTTAAAATTTTTTATATGGGATCTTTACTGTGTTCATTATTAGTACAGCCAATGTAATGAACACCATTATTGTTAGAGAAAGCATCTATTAGTGGCATTTATTCCTTTGATGATTTATGTATGTATCACTAGAAGAATTGTAATGTAAAACAACAAATTTATATATTTTTTTACTGATGTATTTTCACAAAAACTAGTAATTTAGTTTAACAATAGATTTAAATATTTTTAAGAACTTAATTTCCAATCACAATATCATTAATAATAAAGGCAAACAAATTTCAAATCTTATTATTCAATATAATCTTTCTTTAAATAATGTTTTCAAACACTATCCAAGAACTTCCCTCCTGGTTATAAGCCCGTATTTGAAACCAAATATTAACACATAGCAGTTAACAAGCCCTAACTTTGTTTTAAAATCTTTGCTGCCGAAAGTAATCATTCAAGAGTAACTGCCAAACTCTTACAGAATGCATTTCGAGCATTAAATGGGGATTACTTTGCACAGAATAACTCTGTAAAATATGGAAAAATTTAGAGAGCTAGGTTGGAGACTTTCCTCCGACTAAGTCTGAGAATTTTTTATTTGTGTAGACATATAGCAATACAATGCTGATTTGTATCTCTAGAGAAAGGCTTGATACCTGAGGTCAACCTTTCAACACAATTTCCTCCAGCAACAAATACAGTATATTCAAGTATTGATAATCAATCACTTACAGCTTAATAGCCTTACCAAGATGTTTATGTCAGTTCTTCCACTGACAGTTCTTTCTTGACGTAGTGGAGTTAAAAGTTCATTAACTCCTTCAAAAATTTGGAATTATTCAAAATATGTGAGAATGTTGATATTTCTTCTCAAGAACTAAGAGAAAACTCACTATCTTCATTTCTTTTTTTTAACACGCTGCTGTTGTGGTATCCTGGTGTATAAAATTATCAGGTACTACACAGTCAGTACACCTACTTACTGCACTTAAGATTATTGTAGGACATCCTGGCACACAGGTGCCGAGAATGACAAAGCTAGTCCAATACAGTTTCCTTCAGCTGTAATCAGTTTAAAACGATATGTGCTGAGTATATTCAGCTAATTGAGATATCTGTAAGCCATAACGGAGTTTGTTTGGACTTTTTATCATTCAGAAGGCACTTTTTTATTACAAAATACAATAATAAAAAGACAAATAGCTCAAACTACCTCTATTTACTTCTAATCTATTATAATTAATTTTCTTCTTTAACTTCTATATATTATAATAAATAAATACACTTAAGTGTGTTTTAGATAGTGGAAAAAAAATTGTAATATTTTATTAAAATAATACAACAATGAAAATTTTGAAGCAAAACTAGTAAATATTAAAGAAGTTGTAAACACATTAAAATTGTAAAATTATAACACATCATCATAACTTTTATTTGTTCCTTTTATTACATTCATTCCATATTTGCAGACACCGTTAACTCCTCCTTTTTTCTACATTTTTTAATAAAATCTACAAGTAGGCCTTTCGTGTTTGCCAGAAGAGTTCCATAATAAAATGCTTTTTTTCCAATAATTCTTTAAGAATTGGTAAATTATTATAGAAATTCTCTCCATTCAGCAATCTTACTTCGTCCATTAAATTAATTATGATTTTGTATACATCTTTGCTTGAATATGCAAATTTATCATAATAAATAAGAAATACTGTGTATAACCTGATGTTAAACATAATTTATAGCATTTTAACCCGTATTTATGCAACCTGAGAGGAATATATTGAGAGAAAATAGATCACCCCTCCAAGAGATCTTTTATCAACCTCTAGCTTCATACCAGGTTTTATTGCCCCTCCTGTCAACCAGTGCAGACCACTGATGAAACGCAGTACTAAGAGAACTATCATGGAGTGATACACTGGTGAGCTGATGATAATATCAAATGGTGTGCTGCTGCCTAGCAGCGGTACACACAGCAGCATTGTTAATATTGATCAAAGCAGTACAATCATGTCCTGAAAACTACCAGCCACTTTTTTTTTTTTGTTTTTAAAATTATATTCCATAAAATAATGTCAATATGTTTATTTAAATTGTACTTGAATGTCATTTATAAAAAAAGCAAACCATCCGATGGAAGAATTTTCAAAGGGATATATGGTTTTATAATCATTAGGCGATATATTGGCACACCAGCATACCGAATGGCAACAACATGTAAACCTTAGTTTGGTTTACAGAAATAAACAAATGAAATTTATTATCATTAATAGATGGAATTAAAACAATATATATAATTTTTTTTTTTTTTTGTCTTCAGTCATTTGACTGGCTTGATGCAGCTCTCCAAGATTCCCTATCTAGTGCTAGTCGTTTCATTTCAGTATACCCTCTACATCCTACATCCCCAACAATTTGTTTTACATACTCCAAACGTGGCCTGCCTACATAATTTTTCCCTTCTACCTGTCCTTCCAATATTAAAGCGACTATTCCAGGATGCCTTAGTATGTGGCCTATAAGTCTGTCTCTTCTTTTAACTATATTTTTCCAAATGCTACTTTCTTCATCTATTTGCCGCAATACCTCTTCATTTGTCACTTTATCCACCCATCTGATTTTTAACATTCTCCTATAGCACCACATTTCAAAAGCTTCTAATCTTTTCTTCTCAGATACTCCGATCGTCCAAGTTTCACTTCCATATAAAGCGACACTCCAAACATACACTTTCAAAAATCTTTTCCTGACATTTAAATTAATTTTTGATGTAAACAAATTATATTTCTTACTGAAGGCTGGTTTAGCTTGTGCTATTCGGCATTTTATATCGCTCCTGCTTCGTCCATCTTTAGTAATTCTACTTCCCAAATAACAAAATTCTTCTACCTCCATAATCTTTTCTCCTCCTATTTTCACATTCAGTGGTCCATCTTTGTTATTTCTACTACATTTCATTACTTTTGTTTTGTTCTTGTTTATTTTCACGCGATAGTTTTTGCGTAGGACTTCATCTATGCCGTTCATTGTTTCTTCTAAATCCTTTTTACTCTCGGCTAGAATTACTATATCATCAGCAAATCGTAGCATCTTTATCTTTTCACCTTGTACTGTTACTCCGAATCTAAATTGTTCTTTAACATCATTAACTGCTAATTCCATGTAAAGATTAAAAAGTAACGGCGATAGGGAACATCCTTGTCGGACTCCCTTTCTTATTAGGGCTTCTTTCTTATGTTCTTCAATTGTTATTGTTGCTGTTTGGTTCCTGTACATGTTAGCAATTGTTCTTCTATCTCTGTATTTGAACCCTAATTTTTTAAAATGCTGAACATTTTATTCCATATATATAATATCATTCAATAATTAAAGAGACAAATAATTGCAGAAAAATTATCATTTATTCAAAGAGAATGAAGCTTATGCTACTTTGCAACATAATCTCCCAGCTACATTTCAGTACTTGTTCTTTCTTTCAGTGAGCTTTCTTATTCCAGTAGTACAGAATTGTTCATGTCTGTGTCTGAGCCATTCTTGTACTTCTCTTTTGACTTGCTCATTTTTGCCAAACTTTGTGCCCTGTAAAAACTCTTTGAGGACTAAACAAAAATAGCTGATGGTGCGAGATCAGGACTGAAAGGTAAGTGTAACAACAATAAATCTTTTACTGCGATGAAAGAGTTGTTTGTTTGCCTGATTTAAATTGCTCAATTCAGGTATTTCATAGCTTCAATGATAGGTAAGAAAAATTGAAATTAAAACTTCAATTTTGCTAATAATAGAAAATCCTATATAGAATTGAACTAAAGAACTTAAAACACTGAATTCCCTGTTAGATATCTGTGGACATTATGCAAGTATTCTACATACACACTTGCAGTGATATACAATATTTTGAATGTATTGTAAACACATGCCTAATATATGTTTATCTGGTTTTACTTTCAGATGTTGAAGTCTATAATCTTTTATTGTCAGATATTTATCCTGCAACAGACAAATCCGTCCATAGAAAAATTAGCTCCAAGTTTTGAAAAAAGCCCTGAAGATGTTAACCGCTGGGCATACCAAGCATTTGAGATGTATAATAAAATTGAACCTCATCCAGTCAAGGATGGATGTATACTACTCAGCATACTAAAAAGTATATACAATCCAGTGACAAACTCCTGGAGGTTCAAACCATAGCTGTAATGAAATTTATGTGAAATAACCCTAAAAAAAAAATATAATACATACACCTTTTATGAACAGAGTACAATAAAGAATAGTTTTCATGTTATTATCAGTTTCAGAATTAAATAAAATTCTTTATTGTTAGTAAAAAAAACAACTTTGTTAATGATTTGAAACAAATTATGAATAAATTTTAAATGAGATTTTGCCATATAATCTAATACATACCTCCTCACCAAAAACTTTTATTATAAGTACAATACACAATAGTAATATACTCTGTTTGTTAATTAGAAATGAAGAGTTAGTAATATTTCTGTTATACTTTTTTATATTTCCAACAAATTTGTTATTGTTGTACAGAATTTAAAACTGCAATAAATTAGTTAACTCTTTTTACAGATCTATTAATCTTACCTTAACTCTAAACGGCTTAATTGGTTACAGCCAACTTTAAGTTATTTACATTCTCTATCTTAAATATGAATCATATGGATATTACAAATAAGGTGTTAGAGTAAATATTCTATGACGCGCTCTACACCCTGGTGAAATATATGTTACTTTTGATGTGTACAATTAATGGCTGTGTCTCTCACAGTATTTGGCTTGCCACTGGAATAAAACAAATAAGGTTTATTTGTTCTTTTATTCAGTTGTAAACCAGGTTAACAACCATAAGCCAACTTAACTTTCTAAAACATGGTAGCGTTGGCGTCACACAAACTTAAACTCAAGCAGTGCACTACTCAATTCTATTACGTTGTTTGGCCGACTTCCACGTACTTTCTATCGTTTGAGTGTGTGTTCCTGTTTGGGGGTCAACAAGAATTTCCAAGCTATTGACTGTTTGGTGTTGTTTATAATTACACAGTAGGTTTTAAATACCATGCTACGCAACCCTAGTCTACATTATTTACCGAATATAATTCGTTTTGAGAGGCAGTGAGTTTCTGCACTTCTGTCTTGCATAGCAACCAGAAAAAACATTCTTTGGTTTGACGTCAGAAACTCCTGAAACCTCACTGCTGAGGTAGGACTCGGCCGACATTATGTTTCTGACGTGAGAGAAAGCTCTCATTTCAACAGTTAAGCCGGCCTTCCCCTCCCTAAGGGATTTTTTTTATAATATTGTACCTCACGTATACAGTTGCACCAATAAATTTTTGTGTTACGGTTAATCTCCAGATCTTTCTGTCAAAATTCACGGTCGTTAGCCTCTTCGCTCAGCAATAAACGAAAAACAAAATTTTTCTTAACGGTAATCTGGACATAGCAAGGAACATTTCCTAATGTAACTATTAGCATTCCGTACAACCTATCAGCTGCAAAGAAGATGCGCATCCAAAATTACTTTGTGACCGTGTTGAATTATGCGTGGATTATGTACAATACTATGCTCCTAAAATAACACAACAGCATCGTTTTCATTTGAAACTTTTTTCACAAGACGAATAAGATACATGGTGACTGAATGGAAATAAACAAGCGATTGACAATACGTATTTATAAAATTGTTAATTGCATGTTAGATGGGATTCAAACATGCGGCATCTTATAATACTGTGTTTTATAATTTTTTTAAATACTGAAATGATAACATTAATTAAAATAATGAATATTTAAAAGAAAAAGGAAAACAAGACATAAAAATAAATAATTTTCGACACTTCTTAGAAGATTCCAAAATTGTACTGATAAAATTTCTCAGCTTTGAGGTGCCACCAACCTTATAAAATCAAATATTTTTCCTTATGTTTTCCTTTGTTACTGATATCCAAACTCCCAAAACAATAAAATTGTAAAGGTTTTGGCGAGAGCTTGGCGTCAATTGAAAACATCGAAAATCAAAATTCAACAATTTATTTGACAATTTTTATCATAAAAAATTTGTCAAATTTTCTCAAATATGTTGATTGAATATGGCCGGCCTGATTTCATACTTTAAAAAACTTCATAAATCATAACAATTCATTATTCATAAGCGAGTGTTCTACTTCTTTACTTGCTTTTGAAAGATGATAATACCCAATGCAAATCATATGAGTAGTCATTCTCTAGTTCTTAGTTCTAAATCCTAATTAGTCATTTATAAGAACTTCTATGGTATAAAATAATTTTATGCAATTCGGGAGTATCATGCAAAATAATGTGCATCTTAATTTATATAATTATTTTCAAATTTTTCTTGAAAATATACTTAATTTTTTATCTTTGAATTTTTGACAATATTTAAAGTTATGTTATTTTTAATTGATAACAGTATCAAATGATTCAAAGATTAAAAATAATTAAATAATTAGCTGAAAAAATATTCGTAATTTTCTTTGTTTCAAAAATTAATTCTATTTTAGAAAAAAATCTTGTATAATTTCAAAATAGCAAAACAAAACGTAAATTTCATTATAAAATTGAAATATGCTTTAATAATTTTTTTAAAGGTAAAATTACATTAACTGAAATTGGTAACTTGAACAACCAAAATTGGTAAAGATTCTTTCTAACTGACCTAATCAGAGACACTTACACATATACCAGAGACATTTAATTGTATTCGATTAAAATTTTACCTATATGACCAGGTAAATGTGGGTAAAAATTTTAATATACATTGTGTTTGAGGGGTAGATTTAATGTTCCTTATCGCACAAATAGTATACACCCATTAACAAAAACTGTTTCCTGTACTGCGGAGCTTCCTATTTTGTTTGAAGATGAATTCTAGTGTACCTATTTATTTTTTGCTACTATTTTTGCTTCAAAATGTCTCAATAAAATATTAAATTTTTATGATTGTAAAATATTTATTGTGACTACATATATTCCGGTTTTAAATATAATAATACCTATTAATGCTCCCTCATGGGTTTATAAATATGAATCACACAGACTGATAATTAGCAAATTATAACTTTTACTATGTTATTGATATACTGTTAAACAGACTATAGTGATATAGTGTGTTATATAGGGATATATAATGATAATATATATATATACATACTACTGATTATATAGTGTGTTATAGTTATAGTGTTAAATACAATCAGGATTTGTTTGAAGACTTAAACGGCATTCTGATATTATCCTTCAAACGAATTTCTAAATGGTTACAGTCAGGAAAACATTCAGAATCAGCCCTGTGAAACAACAGATGAACTCACAGCTAAGAAAGAATCACCTTCAAACATTTTACTTCCAGTAAGTCGATCAGTAAAATAAACAATAAATCAATCAGGAAAGTATTCCAAATTTATAGATGAGTCATTTAGCACTGATACAAAACAACATAAAAAAATTAATCAGATTTAATGTAAAGGCACGTAGTAAGTTCTGAAAAATTATGCTATTTAGTTACCTAATAAAGAAAATAATCACTTTTTTTCTAACTGGTATTTCTATTACTTTTTAAATGATTGTTTTATATTGGTTACTTTATATAATCTTTCTAAATATAAAGTAGTTTACAAAATATGTAGTTTGGAAATGTAATTATTGCATTTAAAAATGTGATACTGTGTTGTATTGTTAAGTCTTTATTTGTAAGAGACATCTAAAGGCAGCATAAACACCAGTTTATCAGAAACTCCAATACAACAATTTTATGGAGGATAAACAATACTAGTTACTTAAAGATCATGTCCAAATTTTTGTAAGATATACTTAACAGTGATACCAAAAAATGATAACGATCAAAGAGAATGACTTTGATCATTTTGTAAGTTATATAATTTACCTGAAAATTTACTAACTTATTTATTGTTAATTAAGTTCTGTGAAGTGAATTTGAGTATACATGAATTATTATCTACAGGAATAATAATTTTGTGTGAAGATATGCTAATTGTTTACATGAAGAATAATAGTACATATTTACAATTAAGAATTATTAGATATGATAAAGAACTATTTTCAAATTGAGTGGAAGTTGTTATTCCATAGGACTCTGTAATATAGAACTTGATTCCAATACTGTAATATTTTATTGGTAATGTACAAGAGCTGGATCAAAAAATATGTTATACTCTTGCCATGTTGTTGGACTGAAAGGGATATATTAATATCTTGTGGTGGAGCACTGGTTGTGTTGTTGTCTTCACGGTCCCCCAGCAGTAATTATGTAGAACACTCAGTATGTGGGTAGTGTCGTTGTCAATATGGCATGTCCTCTAGAGGTTTCATCCAGCATAGAAGTGTGTTCATTAGTTTGATTTTTGTGGGCAAAAAATTACAACTGTTGTGAAATTCATTACTAAACTGTTGAGATATACGGTGAGAATGCAATGTCATGTCCCATGGTCACAAAATGTTGCCAAAGTTCAGAAACTGAAAAACAAATGCGAGTGACGAACTGCATGCTGGGTGTCCTTCAACTGCAAACACGTCAGGAAACATGGAATGTGTGAATGAAATGATCTTGAGTAACTGGAACATTAAAATTAAAGAGATTGTAGGTGAACTTAACATCAGTTATGGTAGTGTGTTTGTGATTATTCACAATCAGCTAGGTTACCATAAGATGTGTGCACGATGTTGCCACATCTGTTGACCGGTAACCACAAATATCAATGTTTTGAATCTGCTCTTTCTCTTCTTCAACATTATTCCAGGACTGGTACACAATTTTTGAAACAAATTATCACAGGGGATGAGAGCTGGATGCTTCATTACACTCCTGAGCATCACATGAATGGAGACACAAAAATTCACCCCAGCCAAAAAAGTGAACACATCCCCACGTGTTCGAAAGTTTATGCTGGTAGTCTTTTTCGATTTTGAAGGAGTTATTTAAAGTAAATTTATGCCCCAAGGAACAACAATCAATGCCGAATCTTACTGTGAGTCTTTAAAAAGATTGCGTAAAGCTATTAAAGACACAGAAAATTGAGTGATGGAGTCGGTTTTCCTCACGACAACGTTACTCCTCATTCAGCACATGTGACACAAGACTTACTGCAAAAATTCAAGTGGGAAGTGCGGCCTCATCTGCCTTACAGCCCTGACCTAGTAACCTGCAACTACCACCTGTTTGGTTCTCTCTAGTGAGATTGGGGAGGGAAGCAATTCCCTAATGATAATGAACTGAAAGAAGTCCTTCAACGGTTGAAGGAAATTGGATGAAATTTTTATGAGTAGAATTGAAAAACTTGTCACAAAGTATGAAATGTGTTTAGAAAAAGCTTGGTGATTATATCGAAAAATATAGAAATATGTAGGTTTTTTATTCAATAAAAAAAAAAATTGTCTAATAAATGTGTTTGTTTTATAGAGGGGTGTAACTTACTTCCTTATCATCCCTTGTAATTTTTTTTTGTCTTCAGTCATTTGACTGGTTTGATGCAGTTCTCCAAGGTTCCCTATCTAGTGCTAGTCGTTTCATTTCAGTATACCACCTACATCCTACATCCCTAACAATTTGTTTTACATATTCCAAACGTGGCCTGCCTACACAATTTTGTCCTTCTACCTGTCCTTCCAATATTAAAGCGACTATTCCAGGATGCCTGAGTATGTGGCCTATAAGTCTGTCTCTTCTTTTAACTATATTTTTCCAAATGCTTCTTTCTTCATCTATTTGCCGCAATACCTCTTCATTTGTCACTTTATCCACCCATCTGATTTTTAAAATTCTCCTAAAGCACCGCATTTCAAAGCTTCTAATCTTTTCTTCTCAGATACTCCGATCGTCCAAGTTTCACTTGCATATAAAGCGACACTCCAAACATATACTTCCAAAAATCTTTTCCTGACATTTAAATTAATTTTTGATGTTAACAAATTATATTTCTTACTGAAGGCTCGTTTCGCTTGTGCTATTCGGCATTTTATATCGCTCCTGCTTCGTCCATCTTTAGTAATTCTACTTCCCAAATAACAAAATCCTTCTACCTAGACTACACAACCTAGACCACAACTAGACTCTTGCTGGTCTCTTTTATGTCCCTAATTTTAAGGCCCTTTCGGCTGTCACGAAGGGCAGCCTGTAAGTACTTCTTGATGTTGACATTTGTCTTGGTGGAACCGTGTAGCTTGTTGACAAAACACACCTCGGGTTTCTTGGTCTGGCTGGCCTCCCTTTTACCACAGACGACCTCAACATAGCCCCGGGCTGTTCTGGAGCAGAAACTGGCTTCTGAAGCACTTTGACCTCCTTGGGTTTGGAGGCCAAGGTCTCGTACCCCTCTAGCACAACAGAGAGGGCCTCTTAATTTTCACTAATTGAGGAAGAATATTCTTCCTCGCACCTGAGCCCACGCTACTGGGGAGCTCCAGAAACTCAATGAGGTAGTCTAGGTCACCCTGGGGTGCCTTGATCAACAGGACAGAACTGCCGGGTCTGTCCTTCGCTTTCTTAAAAGCTCAACTACAGGATTGGGTTTAACCTGGTTGGGTGTCCCTGTATCAATGTCAGAAACCTTATCCTCCAACAAAGTCGAAGGAACAGGCTCCGGCTTCCTCTTCCACCCAGACTTCTTTACTACAACTTGGAATACTGCTTCTTGCATGGCCGAACATTCCCTGACCTGACTAGCCATAACTAACGCTATTCTCGCTGTCTTCCTCCTAGGTAAACTTTGGGCAAGCCCACAGTTGTGACGACTGCCCACAGCAAAGTACGGGCAGCTGGGGACCTAAGATATTCCCCTGTCTCTCTTTGTACCTCTTAGCCGCTTCTGGATCAGTTATAAAATAACCACGGATTATGTCCCTCGTTCTGAAAAGAACGCAAGTAGGACTAGCAGGGAGTATTCCCTTACTCGTTACAGGGGCATTGCCACCTCTTCGCTGCGGTGAGGTGGTACACATGTTTGCAGAAACCTGTACCATATACACTGCAAATGAAAACCAAATAACGAGTCTGTATATGATGCTAAACTACAGCCACAGATTGCAATCAGCTTGCCCTGACACTATCGGTAGGTACACATGTTACTAACAACCAAAAACACTAATAGCAAACCATGATTATTATGATTTTCAACCCTAAAGAGTTTAAAAAAGGAAAAAAAGAACTAAAAAGGAATCCTGAGGCTGAGATGAGCTTGAAACCAGACATATTTATTTTTTAAGAAGTTATCTACATTATGAAGAGATTTTTTCCATTCGTAAGTTGCTGAGATCTTTATGGCAGTATGATAACATCTCTTCCTTTCATCCAAGTTTCTGGGTTTGAGTCCCAGTCAGCCATAGCATTTATTCAAATGCTACAAAAAATATATTTCATTATAATTCATCAGCAGCTCTTACAAAACTGTCAGCCAGAATAAAATGGAATGAATTAAGTTGAAGAATTAATTGTTATTGGTATGCTTCAGCATTTTGCTGGATCGATCAAGGGAAATCATGATAAAGCCATGTATTAATCAGCAGAGCAGCTGATCAAAATATTAAATATTAAATATAGAAATAAAATATAAATATCAAATATAAACAATTAATTATAAAATGAGTAATAATGTGATTAATGCTCATATTAATTAATTGAAACATAAATACTAAGGATAATAAACATTAAAAATAACTATAAATCACAATTGAGAAAATGTTAATAAAAATTATTTCAGTTCATATTTATGTGCATGTTAACTGGAGACGCAGAAAATCAGATTAAAAAAAAATCTCTTAGTATTATTTAAAAACTCTTTGACAGAGTGATGTTATTTCTAAAAAATTATTATTTATTTTTTTTATAAATTGTTGGAAGATATTTTAAAAGGCTTTTTCCTGTTTTAAAAATGGCAGTGGAATTATATTAAGATCCTTTCTTGTAAGCCAAACTATTGTGTTGAGTTACACTATTTTTGTTGCCTAGTACGATAGAAGTGGATACTATTATTTTATAAGAATAAGTGATTATTTTTTTTAGTAAAGATTGTACAATGGTGTATACACAAACAGGCATCCAACTATCTGATGCAGCATTTTTACATTTTGAATTTTACTAAAATTTTATGTTTTAATCAGACTTTATCCTGAATTTTTGAGGGAGCTACAAGAGATTGATTATATACTTCAAATGTGGAAAGATATGGAAATATACATAAAGCATAATAAATATTTAAAAGGCAAGCTTAGTTTTGTAAAAGTGATTCAAAAACAAACAGCACGATCTGACTTAGCTGCAAACAAAATCTATTTAATCCTAAGAGAATTTGTCATCTAATAAAACACTTAGAAATTTTGCACAATGGACAACGAAAATTCTATTGTTATTAATAATGGGAATTATATCCTCATGATATATAATGAAAAGTATAACGGAAAAGTATGGTCTTAATGAAAAGTATAACGGAACGGTTTTATCCATACTTAAAGTGAGTACAGTCCATCCAGTAAATATTTTTTATAATAGCTAAGGGAGAATTTTCACGCCCTTTTCAATAATTATCTTCAGATATAGATGTAGTGTATCATCAGCGAAGAGAGCAAAAATGAATGAGTCAGGATTTTGAGATGTATTAAAAACAAAAAAAAAAACAAGAGACCAAGCACTCTTCCTTGTGGTATTGCAGTTCAGTTAGGTTTTAGAAGTTTTTGGCAAAACTTCTGACAAATAAGCAGAAGGAGAATAAAAAAATATAGAGTCACTGATTTGCTAGAATCTGCTGAGATCAACAACTACTTATAATGAAATATGATTCTGCAGATATTAATTAGCGACAAAGATGCAGTCCTCACAGTGTAAGTTAGTTGATGATGTCCCACTGCCACATAATTTTCACTGCCAGGTGAAGATAATACTAACTTTTTTTTACCGATAGTATAATTCTTCACGAGTTCAAACCAAGGAGACGAATTCCAACCTAGGATATTATATCGGAGAATAATACTGTTTGTGAGATGCTGCATGCAAAAAGACTCCTGTACAGTGAAAATCGGTCTTGATATTTAGGATGAGATGTAAGACCAGATATGTGATATGTGATATAGGAAATAGCTGACAACACAATTGTAGGACTTTCCCATCATGCGGCTTTTTTCTGATGCACGGCTTAAACACTCATACACATACAATTTAATTTAAAATATTTATCATTTTATTTAAATACAATATTTTTCGTTTATTTAATTCAATGATTCTAACTAAAGCGTGCACACATACCGTATTTCATTTGCACGGGTGTGATGGTACTAGCGGTCACTTTAAATATCGATTTATTTAATTCTACTGCTCACCTATGATGTGACAATGTAGCAGACGACTGCAACAGTAATCCGGCTGCTAAGTGGGATGTTGGGATGTATAAGGGGAGTGGGGATTAAATTTAGCAAAAAACGTTTTTTACATAAGTTGTTTATTAATATTTTACAAAATTATCAAAAAAAGATATAACCTTAATTACGCAAAATCTGGAGATGATGTGGTTTCTCCCCCCTGTACCACCACCCCATCACCTTTTCAACTGAAAATTTAATATCATCAATGCCCCGCTTGTAGAAATAACAGCTGTACTATTATTGAATAACCTATAGAAAAGACCATGCGATGGAAAGAACGTTTGAACATAAGAGATGCAAATACTTTATATATTTATTAAAAACATATTATTTCAAATATAATTTCTATATTTCTCATCTTTTTCAATCTAATATAACAATTTCTTTTATAATAACTTATTTTGTAATAGTTATTATCATTATTTAATAAAACTAAATTTGATAATATTGCAGAAAATATATAATAATTATTTTTTATTATTCATCTACATTTACCATTTATGATGTAAATATGATTTTTTAAATTATTTACTTCAATATACAATATAATAAGAATTTAATAAATTGAAATTACATAAAGTATTAATGTATATATCATGCATAAACATCTTAATTTAAAAATTTTATATTCTGTTTGCAAATTACAATAATAATAATAACACAACTAAATAAATCAATTGGTTTTTTAAATTTATTTTACGGTTAATTCATACAACACTCAACTGTAGTTGAGTATTTTTAGAGTATCGTGTTGTAAAATTTATAAATTTTAAAAAGATCTTGCAACATTTCAATATATTTTAATTTATTAATTTTATTATTTTTAATAAATTACTTTTTTATGCTTACAGTAATTATTTAAAATGAAGAAGACAATTGTTAATAAAAATAATTAAATATACTAAAATCTCTGTATAATAAACATTATATATACAAAAAATTTTATATACAAAATTATATACAAAATCATAATTTTTATATTATAAAATAAAATTTAATTTGTCTTCTCTCTGCATATGACATAATTATGTATATACACATACACATATAATGTGAATATACGAGTATATTAACATTATTTATCTATTTATTTTTTATTTTATTTACAACTTAAAACATACATTATCATCAATCAGAACTAAGTCTGTCGACAGACATACTAAAGAATTATTAGTTTTTTTTTCTAATACTTATAATAGTAGTACAATTATAAAAATTAATTTAACAAAATTAAACTATATATTTAAAAACTAATGAACAAATTATTTCTTAAATATTTGTTATGTATTAGGTTTAATAACTAAAACTATATTTAAGAAACAAAACTATACTTAATTACAACAACTAATAACACAATTAATATCTTGTTGCAACAATTACATAAAGAAAATAAATAACTAAGCTTTATTTTAAGATTTTAAAAAAGGCAGTTTTCGCAATGCTAAACTTCAACGTGAAAAAGCTTCTGCAGATTTCAAAGCTGCTGCTCAGTACCCAGCATAATTATTAAGCATCATAAAGGAGAAAGGTTACGTACCAGAATAGATTTTCAATGCAGATGAAACAGGCGTATATTGGAAAAGAATGCCAAAGCGTACATTCCTTTTTAAAGAACGTAAAACTGCACTGAATTATAAAGCAACAAAGGATTGTCTTTCGTTGTTGCTGTGGTTAATGCGTCTGGAGACTGATTGATTAAACCGTTGTTAGTTTATAAATTTTTGAATCCTTGCGCATTAAATAAAAATAACCTTCCAGTTTTCTGGCGAGCTAATAAACGTGCTTGGGTAACTACCGATATCTATATGGATTGATTTAATAACGTTTTACGCCAGAGGTTAAAAACTACTTAGCATCCAAAAATCTAGCATACAAAGTTTTGCTTGTTTTAGACAACTGTATGGCTCACTCAGAGGTGCTGATGATGAAAGAAGCTGATGAAAATATCCAAGTTGAGTTTCTCTTACCCAAAACTACACCACTTTTGCAACTCCTTGACAAGTTTGTAAATGAAACTTTTGATGTGTACTACATTCATTGAACATTTAAAAACTTTTTGATGACATGGAAGAGGGCAAATTTAGATTTGCTGAAAAAAAATACACAATTGCTGATTACATTGGAAACATAAAAGAATGAGTTAGATGAGTTACAACAGAAAACATTAAACACCTGGTGGAAGAAGCTTTGGGCCAAAGTGGTAAAGGCCTACTCAAAGAGAGGAAGTAATGAAGCCATACATAACAGAGACGAAATAAAGATGTAGAGAGTACTTGCAACGAAATAGTCAGTGTTGTCAGACAGTTAACAGGCACAGGATGTAAATGAACTTATACAGAATGTAAATGCAGAATTAAGTGACTTGGAACTTACGGAGATGATTGAAAATGAAATTGTACAGGACAGTGTTGAAAATGAAGAGAAAATTTTGATAAAAAATAAACAAAAAATTTAGACAAATTTGTAAAAATGACAGAGGAATTGAAATAATTTATAAATGCTGAAGATCCAGTGATGGAACGTAGTTTGCAGTTTCAACGGGAACTAGAAAATATAGTTTCACTATACTAGGAAGAACAAAGACTTTTACTGAACAAATTCAACAATCCACTATTACCAATTTTTTAAATAATAGAAGAAAAAAAACACGATAAATGTTAAATGATGTTAGTGGAAATGATTTATGTATAGTACATACAGTATACATTTTACATTTTTCCTTTTTATATACATACATTGTACTGTATTATCATTAAAATAATACAATGATAATATAATAATAAAATAGTAAATAAAGTACAGTAATTTACGTATATCATTTACTGTCTTAACTTAACAAGAACCTAACCTGTATTTCTGCATTACATGCCGAGTCTTAATTTTTGCGATTCCATTATACGTGGAAATTTCCCAGAATGTAAGACTGGCATAAAGTGAAGTTACACTGTACTTTACTTTTATTCATTTTTATACTCTTTATGAAGAAATGTATTAGAAATTAAGGTTAAAATATTTTTAGATTAGACACTAATGAATCACCTAAATAAAATTTTTACTTAAAGTAGCCTAACAGTAATGCCACAGTAAAGAAAATAAATATCTGAGAACATTTTTTTTTCCTAAACTGTAATAAATAAAATAACTGTAAATTTTCCAGAAGTAGCAATTTTTTCTGGATGAATTAAATCATTAATCCACCACATTAGCTTTGAAGCTTGTATATGAGAATATGGAACTGGAATTTTGAAGCATATAAAAATGCCATGCCTGATTGGGGTTTGAACCTGTGATCCCCAGATGAAAGGCTGAGATACTACCACTCAAGCAATGGAGATCAGCATTATTATTATAATTATTACAATAACATTTCAGTTTTACTGTCTTTCCCTATCCACAGTGAATGGACAAGGATATTATCAAAATCATCAACACACTCAACCAGGCATACAGGACTTGTTGCCTTGCCCAGCATTTTGCTAATGATGAGGAACTGAAGGAAGCAGACCTTAAATGGTTGAAGGAAATTGGACATAATTTTTATGAGAGTGGAATTGAAAAAATTGTCACAAGGTATGAAAAGTGTTTAGAAAAACTTGGTGATTATGTCGAAAAATAGATAAAAATACATACTTTATAATTCAATAAAAAAAAATTGTCTTACAAATATGTGTTTGTTTCATAGAGGGGGTGAACTTACTTTCTGATCGTTCCTCAAATATAATTATAATGTAATATTAAATACTGATCAAAATAAAAAGATTATTCATAAAATTATAAATAGTCAGAGTTGTGAATTATTTAAGTGATTTTGATAGGAATAGTCAAATAAGTATCATCTCTGTCAAACCAGACATCAAAACTACTTTCATGTTAATTCAACACAAAATTTTTACTTGTAAGAAAAAGCCTTATAATCATTGCTATTTTCGATAAATTTCCAAACCATTTAGCACATCATCCCACCAACTTATTTAAAAACAATTAAAAAATTTTCTTTTACAGAAAATGATTTTGTTCAAATTTTTAATTAAATTTTCAACATGGAAAATATTGTACACATCTCAACCAAATTCACTTTACATAATAACAATCATCTGGCCTGAGAATATGAACTCACATCCTCAAGGAGTAAAGTGGTACCCGTTGTAATGTTATAAATAATGATGTGGACACAGAATAGAAAAACACATACAAAATCAGATTCACCATTCAACATTTAAATATATACCTTTCTTTGAATAGGTGTAGGAGTTTTGTAGCCTTTCTTTTCAATACCTTTAATTAGAGGTAAACTAATACCAAATGTATGAAATCCTCCTAACTTTTTTAGATTTTTTGCATTTGGAAACTGGTCGTTCTCAGATTCCTCATCACCAAAACCATTGTCACTGCTACCAATAATCTGTGCCATCTGCAAGTTATTAAAAATAAATATGACACACAAGAATTGATTGAGTCAGATTTAAAAAAACACACGGGCACACACATACATATATATTTATATATATATATATATATAATGCATCACAAACTGAAAAACAAAGTGTAATTTTTTTTAAAACAATTTTTGGTGGGATTTCATTTATATAATTTAACCATTCTACAAATTAAAAATGCACATTAAATTTCAATATAAAATAGCAGACTATATGTTTTGTATTATGTAAATTAAATACCATAACCATAATTGTTGTAAGTGACATGGCAAGTTCCTACCAAAAATAACACGGTCATGATTATAAATAAAAAGCATCCTATACAATGGTTATTAAGAAAAGTGTCAAGTAAAGTGCCTTTTCTACTGAAATGAAGATACTGCTACACACCAGTATGTAAATCCATTAAAATGAAGTTGGTATTTAACCTTAAAGATAATTGTTTGCAATTAGGGACACACTTTCAATTTTGATGAAATTTGGACTACACCTTATTTAGGATGTAGGTAATTCGTTACAATTGAAATTTTTCGGTCGGAAATTGCTTTTCACGAGTTACGTCCCTCGTTTGTTACACAGTACCCTCACCAAAAATTTCATAACTTTTGTTAGGTTAAACTTAACATAACTAAATTTTCAACTGCCTTAATGATGAAATTAGGACAATTATGTCATTAAAAGAGTTAAAAATATATGTAACTAATATGTGGCAGAAAACATGAAACTTCACTCGTGAATTCAAGATAGATAAGTTTAAGATATAACATCATAAGATATGATGACACTGAGTAGGGTAATGTATAATGTACACAACTATGTACTCGTGAATCAAAATCAGTAATCAAACAATTGTTTAACTTTAAAAAAAGAGTAATCTACACTTCCAAACACCAAAAATCTGTAAGGGCCGTTTTAAAATTGTAAGGAATAACGGCTAGGATCTGCATTTGTTAATAAATAGAATACTCACATTGTAACCTTAATAAAACTGGTCGATTCAAAGTTCAAGAAAAATTAAATAACTTCAGAAAATATGTACTATTTCATCAAAAACTTCAATTATCTAATCTGAATAAAATTTAAAAAATATTAACCTCACTCAAACACATGGTCAACATTCCTCAAAAATCAAGTTTTATAATGAACGGTTCGATTTGAACCGATACTTTGTAGAACATTTCTATATGTGATCTATACTGTTAAAAAAATTAAATTTTTATATGTATAATGGAAATACGAAATCAAGAAAAAATAAATGTTATACTCTCCTAAAGGTCTAAAAATGACCTGATGACACGAACCGGCACTTTGCACAAAAGTTGATAGTTTTCGAAACAATCGTGGGGTTAAGAGGGAGGTATCAGAGTATCATGCGAGAACCAACCTACCGGATTGCTTCAAACTTCAGGATACATTTGTGTTATCTCAGGTAAGGTTTTAAGCCATCCTAGCCTTCTTGGGGTGAATGAGGGGGTAAGTGCTTCTATGTTAAGAACGAGGAAATCGTTGGAGAAAGACCGCTTTCAGGCTTTAATTTTTATTCTCAGAGGCAAGATCCCCCTGTTTAGGTAAAAGAAAATAAACAAAATATGTTGTTTGATTTTTATACTGTTGTGATTTTTTTTTTTTTTGTCTTCAGTCATTTGACTGGTTTGATGCAGCTCTCCAAGATTCCCTATCTAGTGCTAGTCGTTTCATTTCAGTATACCCTCTACATCCTACATCCCCAACAATTTGTTTTACATACTCCAAACGTGGTCTCCCTACACAATTTTGTCCTTCTACCTGTCCTTCCAATATTAAAGCGACTATTCCAGGATGCCTTAGTATGTGGCCTATAAGTCTGCTTCTTCATTTAACTATATTTTTCCAAATGCTTCTTTCTTCATCTATTTGCCGCAATACCTATTCATTTGTCACTTTATCCACCCGTCTGATTTTTAACATTCTCCTATAGCACCACATTTCAAAAGCTTCTAATCTTTTCTTCTCAGATACTCCGATCATCCAAGTTTCACTTCCATATAAAGCGACACTCCAAACATACACTTTCAAAAATCTTTTCCTGACATTTAAATTAATTTTTGATGTAAACAAATTATATTTCTTACTGAAGGCTCGTTTAGCTTGTGCTATTCTGCATTTTATATCGCTCCTGCTTCGTCCATCTTTAGTAATTCTACTTCCCAAATAACAAAATTCTTCTACCTCCATAATCTTTTCTCCTCCTATTTTCACATTCAGCGGTCCATCTTTGTTATTTCTACTATTTCATTACTTTTGTTTTGTTTATTTTCACGCGATAGTTCTTGCGTAGGACTTCATCTATGCCGTTCATTGTTTCTTCTAAATCCTTTTTACTCTCGGCTAGAATTACTATATCATCAGCAAATCGTAGCATCTTTATCTTTTCACCTTGTACTGTTACTCCGAATCGAAATTGTTCTTTAACATCATTAACTGCTAGTTCCATGTAAAGATTAAAACGTAACGGAGATAGGGAACATCCTTGTCGGACTCCCTTTCTTATTAGGGCTTCTTTCTTATGTTCTTCAATTGTTATTGTTGCTGTTTGGTTCCTGTACATGTTAGCAATTGTTCTTCTATCTCTGTATTTGAACCCTAATTTTTTTTAAATGCTGAACATTTTATTCCATTCTATGTTATCGAAAGCCTTTTCTAGGTCTATAAACGCCAAGAATGTTGGTTTGGTTTTCTTTAATCTTCCTTCTACTATTAATCTGAGGCCTAAAATTGCTTCCCTTGTTCCTATATTTTTCCTGAAACCAAATTGGTCTTCTCCTAACACTTCTTCCACTCTCCTCTCAATTCTTCTGTATAAAATTCTAGTTAAGATTTTTGATGCATGACTAGTTAAACTAATTGTTCTGTATTCTTCACATTTATCTGCCCCTGCTTTCTTTGGTATCATAACTATAACACTTTTTTTGAAGTCTGATGGAAATTCCCCATTTTCATAAATATTACATACCAGTTTGTATAATCTATCAATCGCTTCCTCACCTGCACTGCGCAGTAATTCTACAGGTATTCCGTCTATTCCAGGAGCCTTTCTGCCATTTAAATCTTTTAATGCTCTCTTAAATTCAGATCTCAGTATTGTTTCTCCCATTTCATCCTCCTCAACTTACTCTTCTTCCTCTATAACACCATTTTCTAATTCATTTCCTCCGTATAACTCTTCAATATATTCCACCCATCTATCGACTTTACCTTTCGTATTATATATTGGTGTACCATCTTTGTTTAACACATTATTAGATTTTTTTTTTAAAAAATGGTTTATCAAACAACTTCACAAAAGCATTCACCATAACACTATTTATATAAAATTGCTGTTATTACATAAGTCTTGCCTGATGTAGGACCAAAAACTTCTGAGACATAATCATAATTTAAACTTAACATCAGTGTTTTTAAAAGTACTGATATATTTACTGTATTGAGTCCTGAAAATTGATATGTTATTTAGTCATTAAGACCTAGTATCCTTTTAAAAGAAATATTTAAAAATTCCTTCCTTTTGAAGTAGTACATACTTTGATGTGTAGATGGCAGCACTGTTCTTCACAATGCTTTTGATGAGTGGAGTAACCACTTTTATGCAATCACAGTGTTGCTAATAATAAACAATTAAGATGGCGTCCCACTACTTAGAAACACTGTTCTTCAAGGACAGTTAAATTATTCTATTTTCATACGTAACATTTTCATTAATATGTGAATGTATCCAACTAATCATGTTCTTTTAAAAGTCCAATAGGTTCCAGTTATATAAATGCTTATAAAATCATATCCTTTTAAAAGAACATTGGGCCTCAGTTAAGTTAATACATTCAGATAACAAATAAGAAAATTAGTAATGTTCCAGATAAACCTAATCCTGTTGGGCTAAAAGTTTTTGTTCAAGCAAACCCAAATAGAATCATTTATAATTTTAGTATATATCAAGGTACACTTATCTTTCCTGAAGAAGTCAAACAGGGGTTTGGTCTTGGGACAGCTGCAGTTTTACATCTGTCTCGCTGATTAGTGCCTTTCTTTTTCCTGTTTAGCCTCCGGTAACTACCGTTTAGATAATACTTAAGAGGATGATATGTATGAGTGTGAATAAAGTGTAGTCTTGTACATTCTCAGTTCGACCATACCTGAGATGTGTGGTTAATTGAAACCCAACCGCCAAAGATCACCGGTATCCATGATCTAGTATTCATGTCCGTGTAAAAATAGCTGGCTTTACTAGGACTTGAACGCTGCAACTCTGGACTTCCAAATCAGCTGATTTTGGAAGACGCATTCACCACTAGACCAACCCGGTTGGTTCGCTGATTAGTGCCTGGCCTTATATTACATTTCGATCGGTACTTTTCAAGTGTTAAATTGGCTGAACAATTACTACTTTGTGGCATTAGGTCCACTGGTACTATTACGAACAATCATCTTTCAAAACAGATATTACTTGAATCTGACAGTAATTTAAAGTATAAGGGAAGAGGAAGCTATGATATCAAAGTAAGTAATGATGGAATATTAGCGGTAACAAAATGATTCAATAATAAACTAGTTACAATACTCTTCACTCACAGATCTTCATTACTCCATACTCTACATTATGTAAAGTTAAAAGATGGTCAAAAAATGACAATAAATTTATATTCATTAAACAGTCTAGAGTCTTACAATAAAAATGTTTATGGAGTTGATTTAGCTAAACGCATGCTATCTTCCTGTCCTCGCAATCAGACCAAAAAATGGACCATCAAAGTGATACTCCACATGTTAGACTTGGCAATATCTAATTCATGTCTTCAGTATCCCAAATAAGATGAATAAGAAACACATTCCACAAAAAAAAAAATATTGTACAACTGTGCTCATGTAAAATGGAATATGGGAAAACTTATCAAAGAGAATGATATAGAAGAAACTATGCAGGAACAAAGGAAGAAGATGCAAATTCTACAGAAAGTCAGAGAAAAAATGGCTTGCCCTTATCTTCAATTATTAGAAGAATGCAGGTCCTATTGTAACAGGAGGTATACAGCAAATTGTTCAACGAAAACATCTGTTAAATGCCTCAAGTGCAATGTGTATTTATATTTAACAGCTGAACATAATTGCTATTTAAAATTCCATGAACAACCTAATTAATATTTAATTATTGTATTTTTACTTGCTTTATATTAACTCAAAATGTTTTTTTCAATTTTTTTTCATGTTTGTCCTCAAATCTTGCATCCTTAATTTAACATACTTTCTGACATTGCCTATTGATGAAATTTTACACAGTTACTAAGATCGGGTGACAGTACAATATTCCACTATTACTTTTGCAAACATCCCCCTGTACAGGGGTAAATTAAGGGTGCAGCTGTAAAAAATTGCATTACTAGGATTTTTGAACATTGGAACTCTCGACTTTGAAATCAGCTGATTTGGAAAGATGTGTTCACCACTAGACCGACCCGATGGCTTGCAAACCCATATTTAACTGCTTCCATCATAATTAATTTAATTCAATTTGTTAAGCGGGTGATTAAAACTATTTATTTCTATATAATAAATACCTTTTCATTAACATTACATTTTTTATAACTGTCTTTTTTGATCATTTAACCCACTTTATGATTTTTTTTAAAGATTATTCTAGACAATTTTCTTTACCCAGTGTGCTTGACTATATTAATAATACAGTATTTGTTTTTATGTAAATAATGATCAAAATTATAATTAACTACTGCTACCACGCCTTAGTGTTATTAATATCACAATTAATTAGATTGCTTCTATTTCCTCAAAATTTAAGTTAAATGTTATCACGATAAGTTTCTGAAACGAGGAGTTATGTTTTAGTGCTAGTAAAAAACTGAAAATTCTATAAATATAAACATCTAGAATTTAATTATGAAATCAGATGCATATAAGTTTTATTAAAAAAGAGTCACCTGTTTTGATTAATAAATTACAACAGAGGTTAACTGTTATCATCATAAGGACACAGTGAATACAAACATACTTATATATTACCAATTACTGCATTACTTGGCTAAATATTCACGGTTAATAATTGTGCGATTTTAAATAAGAAGCTGCATCTCAAGTGTATAGGAAAAATGTAGGTTTTTTTATAGCATTCTGGATTTTCAGTATTAAATAATGTTATTGTTATAATGTTAATAATTATATTGTAATGCGTTAAAAATTCTAATACTGCCAATTTAAAAAAATATTAACCGCTTGCTTTATTAACAAGTTTTTTCCATATTAAATAGTTAAATTTAAAAACACAATGTGTAACAATATAATCGCAATTAAAATGTCAAAATTTATAACCAGTTATGTAAAAATACACATTCCACTAATTATATAACAGAACTGGATAATAGGTATACAACTGTTGAACAGAACATGTAAGTATTAAAAACACATTTGTTAGACTGGTGTAACAAAACAACTTATATTAATACATTGATTTGAACATTGTAAAAATACTTTTGTTACAATTTAAATAAATTACATTTCTGTACATAATGACAAAATAGGTATTAATAGTAATTTAATTAGTATTAGGTAATATAAAAGATCTCTTTAATAATGAAGTTTTAATTCTTTTTAACAAGCATTCTGTCAGTTGCTACAATTTTCTGCTGGTAGTGCAGAAACAAACTGGTTGAGAAAAAGCAATACATATTAATATGTAACTCATTTTACATGTTATATGGTTTGTATATTGATACTGGTTCTATATGCTTATAATGAAATATAATGTGAATGAAATATAACAGTAGAATGTGAATGAAGTAGCAATACCTTCACTTTTGTTGTAGCACAAATTTCAATATAAATAAATCTTTTTAAACATGACATGATGGGGAAGTCCACGTTCCATGAAAATTTAACCAAATTCCATCCAAATGTTTATTTGAATCTATTAAGCTAAATGCGACAGGTGCAAAAATAATAAAGAGAAAAGAGGAATATTTAGCATGATATTACAGACAAAGACTAAAAATAGATTTAAAAGGATAAGAAAACACTAGGAAATTAATTGTAGCATGTTACATTGCTATAATTATTTTTCATATGTAATAAATGAACAAGATACCAAAAATATCAGAGTACATTTTTGAAATGTGTTAGGTAGTGATTAAATTAAAATTCTGATTACACATTTCAATTATTGTGACTATCATAATATCTACACTATTCTAACATCTATCAACATAATTTCAACAATCTTGAATAATTATTATGGGACTTATCAAAATTAAACCCTAAATTTTAGATTTAAGTGTAAAATTTCTAATAGGATCACAACTATAGATTATTTTAAAGAAGTGATGTTTAGAATTACAATTATATAAACAACTATTGGTAAAGATTTTGTGTAATAGTAATCGAGAATCAAATAAATGACATATCATATTTATCCACGTAAGATCTGCCACCCCATAAGACTGCCTGGCGTACTTTTAAATAGGCTACTTTTAAGATTAATGAGAAAGAAAAAAAACTTTAGAATATATATTCATTTATACCTAGATACTTCAATAAATGTAAGATTTCATATTAGTAAAAAATAAACAACACTTTTTCATAACTTTATTTACTAATTTTATTATAAATTAAATAAAACATTCCAGAAGTTAGTCACTTCTGGAATGTTTTATACAAAGTGAAGACTTTGTAGCCATTTTCAGAGCCAGAATCAGAGTCTTCGTCTTTTTTGTTTTTCCAGAGGATATTATGTTCCACCCTATCCATAGTATTTGAAGTTGAACACTTTTTAAAGCTTTTAATCACTAGCTCTGAAGATATATTTTCCAATGTGGTCAACATCCATTCACAGGTTAAGGAGAGAAATTGTCTTTAATTCGTCCAGTGAATGTAAATTAATGATCATTGTTTGCCATCCAAGAAGAATAAAATTCGTTCAATCTCTCTTTAAATGGCTTTAATACATGTATCTTAAGGTTGAAGGAGAGAAGTTAATCTTCCTGGAATAATTACTAATTCAGAATTATTTTTCGATAATGAATTTTTCACATTTTCAATTAAATGCTGTACCCTGAAAACTATCAAGGTTGAGAGTGGATTTTACCTTTTGCAAGCATTTGTGTCTATGAAACCAAACTAATTTCAACCGTTATTTATCCCCCTTGGGAGATTTTCTTTGGCCAAAGTCTTTCTCCTGAAAACAACAAAAGGTGGAAATATTGTTCCGTCTGCTAAAATAACATGCTAAACTCTATTACCACCAGTTCATATAGGAACTCTTCTTTCACCGATCAAACTTATAATCGAATTCTGCAGCATTTCAAAGCGTATAGGAGTTTGATCAGCGTTACCTATTTTTAATAGAAACTGAATTTTTTGCTCAAGCCAATAACATACCACTGAAATTGTATAAGTTTTTCTTTATATGCATCTGCAAATCTTTGACAAACAATAGTTCGTTTTCTTATAGTCAAAAACAAACTTGCACATAAATTTTTGAAACCAACCTTTGTCAGCTGTAAAATTCTCAATATTACCTGCTAAAGCTATTTTTTTGGCTTTTTTTGGTAAGGTCTATGTCAAATTTCTGCCCACAAGTGTAAGTGCTCTCAGGCACACCGCTCTCCGATGCCGAGCGCAGAAGGAGATGTGTGGCTACTGTGCTGCTCCGGGGCACAGGGCAACAAACTGCCCTGCCAAGTTGTCGCCCCCGAAGTGCACCGCCTGCTCGCAGCTGAAAGACAGCAATGCTGGACACCGGGTAGGAGGTCGGCAGTGTAAGGCGTACGATGTAGCACGGGCTAGAGCTGTAAACAACACAGCCTATGGCGACGCTTGAACGGCCGGAAGGCCTTGGGGACATATTTCACCAGTTCGAACGCCTGCGCCTGGGGCAGATTAATTGCACCATTCCCGGGCGGCCACGAGCGAGGCCATGAGGCTCCTTGAGGAGTGCAACCTCGAGGTCCTTTTGGTCCAGGAGCCGTACACGGTCGCGGATAGGGTAGTCGGCTTCCACGGGGTGAAAGATATTCATACTCGTGGGGGACGGCCGCTCTCTGCGGTCGTGGTGAGCTGTGACGCTTTGGGTGTATTCTGGATTCCTCAGTGGTCTGATGAGCATGTCACCGTCGTGCGAATCACGAGGGGTACGCTCGATGTTGTACTTGTGTCGGGATACTTCCAACTTGGATGGAGTATCGATGACTTGCTGGCGAAGTTGGGGATGATTCTGGACAGTCTCCCGGGCTCCAGAGTGTTGGTTGCGCTGGACGCAAATGCCAAGTCTACCGCCTGGGGTTCACCACTCACAGACCCCAGAGGTGCTGGTCTCGAGCAGTTCGCAGAAGCCAGGAACCTCTACCTTATTAATGATGCGGAGCAGCCGCCAACTTTCTCCAGCGAACTGGGAGAGAGTTATATAGACGTCACTTTGGTGACGGGCGACTCGCTTCGGAAGACAGGTAGATAGGCTGTCTGGCCCGAGGCCAGTGTGAGCGATCATAGGCTTATAACCTATGATACTGCTTACGGAGGCAGTCCTAGGGTACCAAATGCAGGTCGTTACAACCTAAGGGGCCTGGATCGACACAGGCTGAGGCGTGTGTGCGATACTGCCTTACAAGGATTGCAGTAGCGCATGGAGTGTAGGGAGGAGTTGGAATTGATGGCAGAGCTAATCTGCCGGGCCATCAATACTGGCGGTGACGAGGTCCTACGGCGGCCTAGGCTAATGGACGGACCCGTCATAAGCAGCCAGTCCGCTGATCTGAGCGTGCCTGGAGCCGTCATGACCCCATTCTCCGGGGGGTCGTCTGTGGAAGACAGGCGGAGGCCCGGGAAGAAATGGTGGTCCTCTGACCTTAGCGTGCTGCGCGCAAGAGTTAGGTCCGCGCGGATAAGGCACCAGCACTGCCCCCTAACGGGGAATATCGTTAATCACGTGCACGCTGAGCGTCTTCGGATCTACCGGTGTGCCCGTAACACATATGTTCACGCCATCAAAGAAGCCAAACTCAAGTTTTGTAAAGACTCCGTGTGCGAGTTGCAGCGCGATTCCTGGCAGCTCGCAAAGACTTGTTACAAGCCAAGTCCATGGCGGGTTAGGTGGTCGTGACCACACTTTAACATTTGTGGCGACTTACCGGGCGTTCCTGGATGCTCTGTTTCCAGATGCTCCGGAGGGTGAAGCGGAAATCGGCGTTAGGGCGAGTGAAACACCATTCCCTGGCGTTCGGACCGTGGGACCCGATGATATAGACCGAGTGGTTTTTCGAATGTCACTGAAGAAGGCACCGGGGATTGACCAACTTGACCTGGATATTTTTTCCCATCTATTGCCTGTCATAAGAGAGCCGCTTGGCAGACTGTTCACGGGATGCCTAAGCTGGGGCTGCTTTCCGGCTTGCTGAAAGGTGGCTTTGGTAAGGGTACTCCTGAAACCTGGAAAGGATCCTGGTGAGGTCGGCAGTTATCGATCCATTAGCCTCTTGCCGGTTCTCGGCAAGTTGCTGGAAAGGCTGGTTGTGGAACGGCTTGAGAAAAGCATTGATATGAGCTGTATTCTAAATCGAGGCCAATGAAACGGGTTGGCGCCGAGGATTGCATCTTAAATGCTCTTACCGAGGTGGAAAGCGCCGACTGCAGATATGTTTTGGCTATTTTTATTGATATAGAGGCAGCATTCAACCCCCAATCGGGATGGATTACTCTACGGACGCCGAAGAAAGCATCAACTGCCTTCTTCGCCACATACTGCAGCTGCTCCTTGAAGAGAAGCCTCTCATCAAGGATAACACCCAGATACTTCTGAAGAGTGACATACATAATTGAACGGCCGTCCATCACAACCCGCGGGTGGCAAGTTACAGCTAGCAGGCCCTTCAAAAACATCATAGTGGTTTTCTCCGCACTGAAAACCATCTTATGCTGAAGACTCCACAACCGCAAACCCCTACATGCCTGTGCCGCTCTAAGCTCGATCTCAGCATGCGAACCGCCCTCGACCAGCAGCAGCCCATCGTCGGCGTAAGCCACAACGCGACAGCCACCGGGCAAACGCAGCCGCATGAGAGAATCGAACTCGATGGTCCAGACGAGTGGATCTAATACACTGCCCTGTGGGCATCCTTTTGACAGGGTCTTTCCTACTTGCGAACTGCCGTCACGAAGGACAACAGTTCTTCGTGAACTGTAAAGTAACTCGAGAGAGTGCTAATTTCATTCCGCGTGCAACCACGCTTCTGCAATTGATACAAGGCAGAGGGCCACCACAAGTTATTAAATGCCCCGGATATGTCCAAGAAGACACCGAATACATATTTGCACTCACTGCCTGAAGCCAGATCCAGGACCCTAAGAATCACGTCCTCTGTACTCTTGCCGGGTCTAAAGCCATACTGGTCGTCCATCAGCATGTGATTAGAAGTCAACCTACTATTTATGCGGAGGTGAGTACCTTTTCGAAAACCTTTCCAACAACTGGCAAGAGCGTCAGAGGACGGTAAAAAGAACTGACGGTGGGGTCCTTGTCGCCACCCTTGAATAACAGCTTCAAGATACCACGCTTCCAGCAAGCCGGGAAATACCCAGCGAATAAACACCTATTGAACACCCTAGTCAATGGGCCGAGAATCACAGGCAGGGTGCAAACAAGGAGCTCCACCGTAATACCATCATATCCGGGGGGCTTTGATGGTAATCCTAGCCAGGCTACAGATTACTTGACGGACTTCCGCTTCAGTAATCTCCGAAGACAAAGAGTCTGTGTCGAAACCTACAACCGCCGCTCGAACTCTCCGGTGATACGAGGTCTCAACAACCCCGGTATCATCGGGGAGCAGATCGTCCATCAGAAGAGATAGAACACGATATTTCTCAACTACAACGCTGTCTTGGGTCGAGAGAGCCGACAGAAGATTGTCCTTTTTCCGCTTGTTACCAAGTACTCGATAAACAACACCCCAAGGGTCTTTATTCCCCTGCTCTTGAACAAAAGAGCGCCAGGAATCTCGCTTCGAAGTCCTAATGCTATGAAAATACTCGTTCCTTTTCTGATGATAATCCACAAACAGAACCGCGCGCCGGTCAGGATCACGCGCACGCTGTGCGGCTCTCCTGAGTCGGTCCACGGCCTGCTTTATCACAGTCAAGTCTCGAGTCCACCAACCAGCTACTCTCTCTCAACCCAGATTTGATTATACAGAACTGTATAATCAAATATGGCGGGATGGAATGTACCCGCAGCAGTGGAAAAAAGCTCATGTTGTTCCAGTACCAAAGAAAAAGCGCTCCTTGACGTGCGCTATGGGAAAAATACTAGAAAAAATTATTAATAATCGACTCGTTTGTGTTTTAGAAAAAGAAAACCTTATATCACCATATCAAGCAGGTTTTCGACAATACCACTCTACTACCGATCAAATGATCAACTTAGAAAACATTATATATAACAGCGTTATTACAAGAAAACATTGTGTCGGAGTCTTCTTTGATCTTCAGAAGGCTTTCGATATGACCTGGCGACATGGAATAATGCTCCAGATACATGAATGGGGCATTCGTGGCAATCTGCCAGTATTGCTCAGCAGCTATGTGAATGATCGTACCTTCCAAGTATGTGTCAACAATGAATATTCATCTGAAAGAATGTTGGAAAATGGCATACAACAAGGTTCGCCGTTGAGCGGTACCTTGTTTACCATCGCCATTAATAAATTGATATTAGCCATTCCAGTAGAAATCAGCAAAAGCGTCTATGTTGTTGATTTGGCAATTGTGTATGCCAGCAACAAGACTGCTATGGTGAAATATAAATTGCAACGGGCGATTAACGCTCTAAATGAAGTTGCCAAGAATAATGAATTCTAATTTTCACCAGAAAAAACGTGCTGTGTACAATTCTGTAGGAAGAGAATTCCTCATCAAAGTCCTACGTTGACAATTGGCGATAATCCAATACAATATAAGGATAGCGTGAGATTTTTAGGACTGGTATTGGATAAATCCCTTACGTGGGGATTACATATATAGGACGAGTGATAGATGCAAAAAGCCCTAAACATTATAAAATGTTTATCGAATATTAATTGGGGCTCAGAACAGGAGCTTTCCGCACAAGTCCGGCGACTAGTCTAATGTCCGAAGCCGGAATAATGCCACTATATTATAGAAGAGAGGTCCTTTTGTTAAGATATGCAGCAAACGTATGGGAATTTCCTGCTCATATAAATAACAAACTCTTTACGAATCATCCTATGGCTGCATTATTAGAACATCGTGGTACCTATTCCAGACCAGCCGGAATAAGGTACCACGAATTAAGAGGAAAATACGAAATTACTATTCCTGAGACGCTAGCAATTTCCACAAGAGAAATACCGCCATGACTATTGCCAGCGGTAAATACAAGGTTGGATCTCTCAGGGAGAAATAAAAAAGAAGCCAGCAGTGATCATCCAACAGGAATTTTTAGCAACCGTCAGTGACTATGAAGAGCATATCAGAATTTATACTGACGGCTCTAAAACCGAACATGGTGTTGGATGCTCCATATATGTAAATGGAAAAGCCCACTTTTGGAAACTGCCAGATATGGCCAGTGTCTACACGGCAGAACTTACTGCAATTCAGCAAGCTCTTCGCTACACTGAACACTATTGCGAAGAGAGAGTGTTAATATGTTCCGATTCTTTAAGTGCACTTGTCGCAATTCGGAACAAGAACATTAAGGATGTCCTAATTTCAAACGTTCTAAATCAACGAGGACAGCGATTCGTATTTGTATGGACTCCAGGGCATGCTGGTATTACAGGTAATGAGAGCGCAGACGAAGCTGCCAGAAAGGCAACAGTCTGCGATGTTTTGGATGCATTTCCTGTAAGAGTGGCAGATGTTAAAAACCGTCTAACAAACATAGTAAAAAACAAGTGGAATGCTGAATGGAGGAGTTTAAATACAAAACTAAACTCAGTAAAAACTTCTCCATATATATGGAAAAGCGACTTTAAGTTGAATCGCCGTGAAGAACAAGTAGCGGTGACCAGACCTAGAATCGGTCACACGCGATTAACAAATTCATATTTGTTAACCGGCGAAGTGAGAGCAATGTGCGGTGTTTGTAATAAAACACTGACAATCAAGCATCTAATAAAAGAGTGTACCATATATGAGGACCTCAGAAAGAGGTTCCGTCGTAGAAATAATATTACTACCGATCTGGATAATGGAAATGAAGAAAATACAGTTGCATTTTTACACGACAGTGGACTTGTTAGAATTCTGTAAAAGTGAAAAATTTAAAGCTGTGTTAAAAAGTCTCTATGGGAGTCTTGAAGCGTGGCACGTATAGAGACGGGAGGTAGCCCTCTTACCTAGGCCACCCTGGCTTGTCTGCATTCAAGAGCAGTGAGTCGGGGTGTGTCCAATGATGTCATGGGGGACCCTCAAGGGTGGACTGAGGGTGCAATGCATGTTTGTAGCCTGTTTATATGGAGTCAACTGCCACGACTTATATACTGCTTAACAGCGGTTCTGGTCGCCCCAGGGGTGACCAGAGTGCTTAAACAAATTAATAAACGAGACAGGTAGAAGAAGGAAATGGTATTGTATAGATATATATTTTTATTTTCATGTTCGTTGAGAATTTTGTCTCAATTTTTAAGATCGGGGCCCTTTACACCCTGTAAGTGTTGTGTTTGTGTCTTAATGTTTTTGTGAAGTTTGTGCTTTTAAATAAAATATAAGGGCCCTTTACACCCTTACATATGTCGATCCTGATGGTGATACTAACATCTTTTTAAAGAATGTGACGATGGCTAATGGATCTTAGTAGTTGATGCCTGTAAAAATACAAAAAATAAACACCTTAAATAACAAATATATAACAATAACTAGTAAATGAAATTATCCTCTTAATTTTCAGGTATGTGTATTCCTACCCTATAATTTAAAAAATAATTCCTAGCTTTCATTTAGGCGATAAAATTTCACTCCTAACTGACAAATTACATATACTTATGTTACAGTGTGTTAGTCATTTTTTTAAATTAACTTGCTTGGAATCTGTATTATTAATGAATCGATAAATTATATCGGTCTACATACTTACATACATACCTCCTTTTATAAACAGAAATGTCTGATAGCACATTTATTGTAATTAAATAAGAAAAGTGACTTGCTTGAGTGATCTATCTGAGACAAGATATGCACAACTGAGAGCGCAATATGGCTCCAGTGAAATTATCAAACCCAATGAGCTAGATTTTGTAACTAATTTTACACCTCCAAAGCTTGCCCAAAATTGAAAATATCAGGGTTATATTTTTTAATTATATGAATGTTTTACAACATGTACCCCAAAGAGGTATACACTTTTGATTTAGTATCACTTGCCCGTTCCCCACAAATTCTATTAAAAATTTATCAACTTTTTAATGAAGGTTCTAAAAATGTTTGTGAAAATTTCTATAGGATTTATAGAAACAAAATTGTGGCTTTCAAATAGAAACATCGATTGCAGATAAATCAATATTTTTATTAATTATAAAATAGTCGGTAAAAAGATTTAAACAGAGATGATGTACTGTTAAATGGGTGTTGAAATTGAATAAAACAAGTTAATAATTAGTCATAACCGTGAATAATTATCTGTGTTTAATTATCACCTGTTTTTAATCATTTTTCCCAGTTATTTTATAATGAATAAAAAATGTTTTTATTTGAAAGCCGCCATTTTGATTCTATAAAAACTAGAAAGTTGAAATTTTTACATAACATTTTTAGAATTTTCATTAAATGTGAAATTAAAAGCGGGGGAATGGGCAAATAATCTAAATCAAACGTGTTCACAAGAACAACATACATCTCATGACCGGAAAATGATACACTAGAGTTTGAGTTTTTCACTGCCTTCTTTATTAAACTGAATATACTGTTGCGTATTTCCATACAGAGCATCAATTGCACTGAAACGGTCCATTTCTATAACTGATATCACACTGTACCCAACTAGGGACTAGTCATTTATATTAGATGACAAACAAGAATCATAACCGTGAGTAAAAGTGAAACTGATAGTGTAAAGCAACAAAATATAAACCTTTTCTGTTTAGAAACAGTGATTGTTTCTGAGAAAAGTATTATACATAAATCATCGACACAAGTCAACAGGACACATATATTCTACTTATCTTTTGTTACTTAAATATTTTTATACTCAAAGTTAATATAATTGTTTCCATTAAATATAGTTAAATGCAGCAGTAACTCTTACATGAGTTTTTGAAAAATGTTGCAAAAACATTTTAACTAATTTAGCTAGTTTTAAGAAAGTTGTATGTTTTGTGAATGATTTTTATGATATTAAAAGCTTATAATCCAATTAATTTTTTATATTATTTATAACTGCTATTAATGCAATAAGCTGTAATTGCTATTCAATTTTTATAATTTAATACGAAATAATTCAAATATTAAGCCTAGATCTACATAAATAAATGTAAGTTGTACAGACTAATAAATGAATGTTATTTATTGCCTTAATTGTTATTACTTTTTTAGCAACATGGGTTGGAGGGGGTTACATAAGTGCCATCTGTGAAATATTTTTCACATCTGGTTTACTTTGGTGCCAAGTGCCAATTGGATACAGTTTGAGCTTAGTTATTGGTAAGTAATTTTGACATAAGTATGAATGTATCTCAATTAGTTCCCATTTTTAAATTCAGTAAAGCGTACCTTAAACCACTGTCATATTTCCTCATAAAAAATGTGATTATTCAGGAATTATCAGTTTACGGGGAGGGCACCTACTCAATATTTTAAGAGACTTTTGGTGAAAGAAATGGATTTACATTACTCATGTAAAAATTTATGACTTTTATTATAATTTACCATGAGCAAGAAAAAAATGAAAAACAATTTTTCACCACAAGAACAGTGGAATTTTGAAATTAAGAGTTTTAAAAGTATTTCAATTTTTATGATATTGCTCAGAATTGGTTAAAATAAAAACAGTCTGCAAGTTTCTTTAAAATTGTTTATTTTTTTAGCCAACTGAATGATAGAAAAATAATAAAGATAGGCAAAGTATATCTTTAATTTTCAGCATAAAGATAGGCAAAGTTTTGTTGGTAATAGCATAAAATTAAAAAAAAATCTTCTAATGCAGTTAGTTGTTAATAAAGTCATCAAAAAAATAAATCTTTTTAAGTAAATAATAGTTAGTAATCTGCTTAAATCTTCCAATTTAAAAAAGTAGGTAAGTTAATTTTGATCTAACTAAAAAATGTATATTTAGTTGGCCTAACTTCAAAAAAATTACTGGCAGTAATGTCAGCTGACACCAGGATGAGAAAGCAGCACCAGTCGCAGATGATGGTCACAAAGACAATCATGTCTCAGAACAGTATGAAGTTATAACATTTTTATAACCAACCAAATTTACTTTATTATAAAAATGTATTTTCGTTCATTGTTTTATAAAAAAATGTATATATTGTTTAATTATTATTATGGATTTCATGGACAAAAGCACTGCAGATAATTTTGCTCAGCTATTGCTTCACTTCACTCACTCAATAGTTCATAGGATACTGTTAATTAGTTGTATTTTCCTCTTTCAACACTTATCACTATGCCAGAAAAAGAAAATTCACTGATCAAAGTCAGCTTGGCTTGAATGATCATCTTGTTTTTCAGCTATGGAGAATATTTTCATTTACCTGCATACTTATAAAGGATAATGGCTAAAAAAAAAATTTCCGAATCTAATAAAAGTGTTGTCTATCTATTTCTGGTAAATATTATCAAATTCTTTGTATGAACAGAATAAAAAGTCAGCCGATCAAAGTCAGCTTGACTTGAATGATCATCTTGTTTTTCAGCTATGGAGAATATTTTCATTTACCTGCATACTTATAAAGGATAATGGCTAAAAAAAAAAATTTCCGAATCTAATAAAAGTGTTGTCTATCTATTTCTGGTAAATATTATCAAATTCTTTGTATGAACAGAATAAAAACAACCTTGCACTATCCATTTACAAAAATTGTGGTATTGGTATACAACAGTACTATAGAACCATATTTAATAGCAAAAGAAATAGTATAATTTTCAAGAACTCATTTTTTACTTATGTAGAAAGATTTTTTACTTAAAGATAACAGAAATGAAACCAAAAATTAGTATACAATACAATCTTGATAAATTGTTTAAAAAAGCGTAGATTTGCCACTAATATCTACATTGATTGATCATGTTTTCAGTATTATTTTAAATTACTTTTAATATTACTTGGGCTACTGTTGAAAACTTGATTATTATTCTTTAAAGAATAATTAAATTCATCGGTATTCGAATGAAATTTGCATAAAATCTGTTGTACAAGCCATAGGTAAAATCTCATCTTGAGTATGGCAGTATCAATGTCATTTCCTAACCTACAGCACAAAAGTTATTTAACAAAAATGTTCACTTTTAAATTAATAAATTTTACCTCATTGAATTCGCAACTATAGAAAGAAGTGTAATTTTTTTTTAATTTTCAATGCTAATAACTGATTTGTGTCTCTTTTATATGTCCTTACATCTTACTCGATTAAGTTTGTTGCTGATGTCGATATTAGAATGCTTAGCTCCATATAAAGATTTTTTTAAGTATTTCCAGTAGATAATATCACATATGCATATCTGTGATTAGTATGTTTGCTGCTGCTGCAAGATCTCTTTTACAAAAGTAGTTGTATCATTCAAAATTTATAGATTAATTTGAAAACAAGTTGTTTAATACTTAATAATGTTAAAGTATTATGATTTTCACCTTCTGTTAATGATTAAAATGTTTCAATATGTTTTGGGTATGTCTGGTGTGATATAGATGTATTAAGGGTAGAAATGCAAGGGATACATGAAATTATTTTTGTTCCATCAATTTTAAAATCCCTTTTTATTAACTATAAATAAGAATTTCTAATGGTTTTAGAGATAGAAAATTTAATTCCCTTATTATTTATTTGACATTTTGCTTTCAAAGGTTATTTCTTATTTGATTTTATAATGCTACAAGTACTCAATTATTTGTTTTGTCTTTTAAAAATAGTATAGTGATGAATTTAGAATACAATATTACTTTTTTTATTATTAATTTTAACTAAAAATAATTACCCAGTTCTTCATAGATGCCTGAGTAGATGTTCTGTGAAAGAAAAGTAGTAATATCAAACTAAATTTTATTTATTACATAATTATACGACCTGAAAACAAACTATAGGCCCAATTCAGTTCAGCATTTGATCTTATTCAGTCTTAGGCCAACTGAACCTGAAATGATAGAGTCAAGTACTTCAAAGAAAATAAACAGCATAAGTAACATGTACATTCAGATGTACTGATAATACAACATTTTGGGTTTATTATTTTAATTAACTGATAAAAATTAGATGTAAAGTAAAACTAGTAAGGCAAGTATTTTATTTAACTTTATTAATTATAACATCTACGTATGGTAATAAGAAGTAAGTAATATAACAAGCACTTATTAAAATACCTTAGTTCTTAACAGATCCTGTTTGGTTTTTCATATAAAATGGTTTGACATGATGAAAGATGCAAGTAGTAAAAAAGAACTGGTTGAGTTTTATCTTGCGTAAAGAGAAAATTTTTCTAAGAAAAAACAAATTCAAACTGAAGATGAGATATTTAGACCAGAAGTAAAATAATTCTTCATATAATGATTATTCAACATTACTTCCTTAAGTGTTTTCAGATCTCGAGAATTATAAAGCGTTATCTTGAATATTAATATTAATATATTAATAAGCGTATCTGCTGAAAATTCATGTGCTAAAGTTAGCATATTATGCTGTAATGTTGTAAAGAAAATTATTGGATAACAAATTATTAATTCAACATGGCCTTTTCTATCACATACTTGATTCAGGATTGGTTTGTGGAACAGTTATTATATTAACAAATATTTTACTTCAAGGTCAAAGGTATAAAACTTGATCTGAGTCTGACCTAGCTTCAACACTAAATAAAGTTTATTCAGCGATTTTGAAGGATGATTGTTGTTCATAATGCGTTTGAAAAGTTTTATCAATATGTTGTTTATTCAGAAAGCTGGTTTTTCTTAAAATCTTTTTTGAATGTGTACAGTCTGAGCTCTTCAAATTGGCATACCAACCCAGCAGGTTGGTCTAGCGATTAACTTGTCATCACAAATCAGCTGATTTTGAAATCGAGAGTTCTAAGGTTCAAATCCTAGTAGACTTTTGAACGGATTTGAATACTAGATCGTGGAAACGGGTGTTCTTTGGTGGCTGGATTTCAATTAACCACACACTTCAGGAATGGTTGACCTGAGACTGTACAAGACTACACTTCATTTACATTCATACATATCATCCACTAAGTATAATACCTTACGGTGGTTCCGGAAACTAAACAGAAAGAGAAAATTGGCTTAACACTCAGCACTTCCAGAAGTTTGATATTAAGTGAATGTAACATCAGAGACAGGTGAAATTTTTACAGCTTTCATTTTAAATTAAACTGTAATGTAATTAATTTAAATTTGACATTTATTTTTTTTAAATCTGTCTGAATACTCAAATTCAGCCTTTAGAATTATTTCATGGGACACGTCATTACCAGTAACTTTTAAAGTGTTTTAAAATTCAGAAGAATGACTCATCTACATAAAAAATGGAAAATATAAACACATATTGAAATAGTGCAAGGATCAGTTACATACCATAAAACTAACACTGAGATACATGAAAAAAGTAATGATAGAATATATTTTTAAAACAAAATTCTCTGGGATAGATTGAACTAATACATTTAAAAGTGTTTTACCAGTCAGAAACATGATTGTTTTGATGAGCTGCATAGATTTGTGGTATGCAGTGTAGGTTTGTTGGCTCATCATTACCAAACCTTTGAAGACAGCAGCATATTACAGATATATGCTTGTAAAAATCATAACATTTTACTACTGGTAAATAAATATATTATTTTATAACTACAATTAATTATAAATTATTATAATATATATTTGTAAAAAAACATTTTTATAAATGGTTTATATATTTTATAATTCACAAATATTTTGCATAAGCTTTTGAGTATTAGATACAATGATGCTGTACATGTTCACAGTTAAGTGGTTTCCGTTCTTGAATGGATATAAATATGGAAAGTTAATATCGAAAAACGTTTTTAGAAAATAATAAATAAAAATTCATGATGTGGAAAATATATCAACATTGTTAATCTTCTAAAAACATTAATATAAATAAATATCTTTTAAATATGTTTAACATTATCTCACATTTTCCATACTTCTTACAGTAAACTAGAAAAGATTCTTGAATTGTGCTTTTTGTCCAGATTAGATGAAACCTCGTTATTGGAAAATTGAGATTGGAAAACAATGACTGATTTAAGTATTTATGTGTGTAGAAGGGTTTAGAAAATTCTTTTTTTAAGGAGTTCTAAAAAACTAAATTAAAAAAAAAATATTGTACAGGTAAGAAAAAGTCAGAACAAGGTTTAAAATAGAGTTGTTTATTGTTAGATTTACCATAATTAAAATAATAATCTTTGTAAATTAGTGGTGTTCTACCTCAATAATTAAGTACCAAAAAAGGTTTATAATATTACTTACTATAGTTTTTTATTGGTTATTTAAAATAAATGTGATAAGAATAATGTACAAATCAAAATTACATATTTATAATGTTATCAAAAAACTCTTAACAAAGATTTATTATTAAGTTTAATAAAAAAAATTATGAAGAAATGTGATTATTTTTATTAGCCCAAAACTATTAACTATTAACCATTACGTTCTTTAAAACTAGTGAGTTTTAATGTTAAAAAATTGTTTGTCTAGTTTCTTGTACTTTCCTAAGCATTAACAAAGCTATTTAGATGCATACCAGTTCTATGATGTTTTTCACGTGAGAAAACTTTAAAAAGTAAAAAAAATCTGATGTGGACAACACATGACTTCCATGTACGCCTATTAAATTACATTTACACATTTTTTTAATATGAAAAGTACATAAAATTTTATTTCATTAATAACTTATATCTTTTCATATTTTTTTTTTTTATTGTTATTATTGAATTATTGTTTACAGTAAACATTTTTTTACAATAATTATTAATAAATCAATATATTTAAATTATTAAAAAAGGAGATTAAGTCTGATTTTAACCGATGTACCTTCCCCTTGCACAACTAGATGTTACAGCAGTCCTAAACCAAAACTTCAACATCCTACGGATAATCGTTTTTGAGCTATGCGAAATATGTACGTACATACATACATAGGTACGTACAAACATCATGCCAAAACTAGTCAAAATGGATTCAGGGATAGTCAAAATGGATATTTCCGTTGAATTTATTTTAGCGATTTGTGTAGTGCTCTCCAAGCTTTAGAGGATTTGTATTCTAGACATCCTATTGTCATCGAAATTCATAATACAATCGCTGAATTAAATCGTCACAACACACAGATGAATTTCTACTGGGTCCCTAGCAATGTGGGATTCCTGGGTAACAAACATGCAGATTCTGCTGCTAAAGGTGCATGTAACCAACCATCTTTCTCCACTCGAGTTACAACTACCGATTGCATTAATTCCATTAAACATACTCTTCAAAGAAGGTGGCAAGATTATTGGACTACTACAGCAGATAATAAACTCCAATACATAAGACACAGTGTTACCATGGGACTCTTCATGGAGGAAAATTCATCAAGAGAAGGTGGTGATGTCAGTGGAGAGTGCACCACTGTGCATCCGATGCGACTGCCATTTGACTGTGCACCACATTCTTGTGTACGGTATATGCTATGCGGCCTTACATTGGAAATTTAAATTGCTGAGGGACTTACAGCATGTCTTAGGAAATGTTAAGAATGTACTAGACTGGATACTGTTGCTTCTAAAAAAAATTAATTTACTTAATAAGTATCTTAAAAATTTTGGTATTATTTTGTTATTCACGTTTCATGTATTATCCTTTTTGTTAATTTCTTTTACTGTGTAAGTAAGGTTGCATGGAAAGCTTTAAAAAAAATTAATACAATATCTTAAAAGCTTTTTAAAAATTTTATAATACCGTAAATATATTCTAAAATTAATATGCTTCACTTAATATCAACTATAATATCACAAAAATGTAATTATGAACCAAATTATTATTTTTAATTTTTTTAATGTTAAAGCTCTTCAATAGAAATCAAAGATTACTACCAAAACAATTATTCTTTAAACATTGATCTCATAAATTAAATTCCTTTAATTATGCTCGTAGTCCTAAATAATTTATAATATTTTTGAATTATATAAAAGACAAGTACTACTAGAAAAGGTATTGTTTGCTAATCTATTTGGTTTTAGACTTGAAACCACAACAATGATGGCATTTAAAGAAAAATCTAATCACAAGAAGTCAATTTTTTTCATAATGAATTCAACTAATGCTTCATACACACAAAGTGTAAATTAATAAATTAAAAAATGTAATTCAGATACACATACCCAAACAGTAATGTATAAGTAGGCAAACTTTACATGTGTATTTAAGAAAAATGTATAATTACAAATGTTAATAATTGAAGTTATAAAAATATATTTTTTTGAATATTAAACAAATTTTTTTCAACTGTTTTATATTATTTTATTGAAATAAAAAAATATTTTTTTTCTTTATATACTTTTTCTTTTGTTAAAACAGAAAGACTGGAATGAAATTAGTGGTCTTTTTGTAAACATCAGAGTAGAAATTTTTATTGTAAGATTTCTTATATGAAATTTAAACAATAATGTTAAAAAATTCCATTTTAAAATTAAATTGCATATTAGTGTCGCTATTAGTTAAAATTTTCAACTTGCTATCCCCTTTTTTTTTAAGTAACTTAAAATTTGTAAATATTTTTGTTTGAAATTCTATTTGAAATTTCAAGTGTTATAATAATATAATTCTCTTAATTCTGTTGAGAAAATGTAATTAGATGTTAAATTTATTTTTACAAAGCGCAAAAAAATGTAAATATTTATAATACTTGGTTTTGTAAAGAGAATTTAATTATAATGATGAGAAAGGAAGGAGACTTTATGGAATTTGACTGTGATTTCATTACTCTTCAATTATTAACTTGTATAACGGTAGTTTCCTCACAATAGTGTGAAATGTTCACTTTTTTTATTTAATAGAAGGAAGATTAAAGAAAAACAAACCAATATACTTGGCGTTTATAGACCTAGAATAGGCATTCGATAACGTAGACTGGAATACAAGTTCAGCATTTTAAAAAAATTAGGGTTCAAATACAGAGATAGAAGAACAATTGCTAACATGTACAGGAACCAAACAGCAACAGTAATAATTGCAGAACATAAGAAAGAAGCCGTAATAAGAAAGGGAGTCCATCAAGGATGTTCCCTATCTCCATTACTTTTTAATTTTTACATGGAACTAGCAGTTAATGATGTTAAAGAACAATTTAGATTCGGAGTAACAGTACAAGGTGAAAAGATAAAGATGCTACGATTTGCTGATGATATAGTAATTCTAGCCAAGAGTAAAAAGGATTTAAAAGAAACAATGAACGGGATAGATGAAGTGAAACTTGGACAATCGGAGTATCTGAGAAGAAAAAATTAGAAGCTTTTGAAATGTGGTGCTATAGGAGAATGTTAAAAATCAGATGGGTGGATAAAGTGACAAATGAAGAGGTATTGCGGCAAATAGATGAAGAAAGTAGCATTTGGAAAAATATAGTTAAAAGAAGAGACAGACTTATAGGCCACATACTAAGGCATCCTGGAATAGTCGCTTTAATATTGGAAGGACAGGTAGAAGGGAAAAATTGTGTAGGCAGGCCACGTTTGGAGTATGTAAAACAAATTGTTGGGGATGTAGGATGTAGAAGGTATACTGAAATGAAACGACTAACACTAGATAGGGAATCTTGGAGAGCTGCATCAAACCAGTCAAATGACTGAAGACAAAAAAAAGTATAAAGAATGTAGCTATAAAAAATGGATATCATACGTCATTCATTGATATTAAAAATATAATCAAGAATTTTTCATGTGGAACCTTAAAAATGTTTTTCAATTCTTTCACTGTTAACTCTGTCAGTCGATCGGGGCTTACTTCACTTGCCCAATCATCTAATCAGAGGGCTCTGCCGCCTGGACACTTGATGCATTCATATCCTAATTTTTATGATAATATTAAGAATTTTACAGAAATATTAGTGCATAGAAAATAATATTCTTCTGAACGTTTTGGTGTTTTTGTATTAAAAATAGGCTTGAGTGAGTAGATATAGAATTTATAATACTTTTTAACAGAAATATAATGTTTGAAGCTAGCAATATTGATAACAGGGAATGACTTCTTTGTTTGGTTATATGTGTGTTCTCGTGTGAGGTTGTGTTAGTTGCTGGTCCAGCTGCTGCTACTGGCGCAGAGCGGATCAGCCTTTTTTAAATAACATAAATTAACCGACAATGGACTGCTTCTAGCAGGAGAGAGTTGGCTGAGAGAGAGTTGCAGTGTGCAGCTGCCCGGCGCACCAATTTTGGTCCACTCTGTGCCAATAGCGGCTAACATAAAAATGTGAGCACGTATGACAAACAAACCCAAGCACTATCCTTTTTATGAGAAAGATAGAAATATAACATTTTGTACTATTGTTTACTTCAAGATCATATACAGAAAAATACTGGAACGTATTTAAACAAATGGTTATATTTTAAAATGTCAATGTTTTATGTTATCTGGAAAAAAAAATCAGAACTTTCAACTGGACAGTGTTATCATTAAAACATATAAAAAAAGTAAAGATCTCAGATTAGACCGCTAAGATGTAACTTTTAAATCTGTCACATCTGACTAACTCAGTTATATTTTTCACACAATAAGAAATGTACTGACCTGAATCTCTTCAAGAAACAGACCCAAAAAACCATACAGGTGAGACATCATAAGTGCCAAGAGAGGTCATCTTTTCTAGTAAAATATTAATAATACTGCAATAAAATGTAGCACACCTTTACACAAAAAAAAACCTTAAGGATTATGTTGCATGCATTTCGAAAAGTATAATGTTGGAGAATTGAAGAAATGCTGTGATCATATAGAGATCAAGGAAAATATTAAGTTGAGAGTAAATGAAATTAATAAGATCAATTATCAACCAAATTGATAATAAGAATCCAAATTCAGCATTAGACAACAATAACAACAGTTCTAATGGACAACACAGTAATTACTCTATTAATGATCATTGCAAACCATTAAAGGGAAAAGAATATAATGTTATAACGGAAGAATAAAATATAATAATTTTGTTAATTTTGAACATCGATAATGAAATATTTTCAGTAATAGATGCACACTAAGATCACTACTTGTGTCATCACTCTCTTTCAAGTTTACATGCAATCTGACAGCAACCCATCAAAACAAATCAATAATATTAAAAAACAATCTTAAATTATTTCTAGCCATGTACAGATAAACTTGGTTAGTAGTTAAAGAATTATCTGACAAATCAGTACGGAAACTCCCAGAAAATGGTTCTATATAATAAAAAAAACTACTTTTTAATTTACAATAATTTTCCCAAACTTATCTAATGAATTATATACTTCTCTTTTGTATGAATATTAAGATGCATTTTTAAATTGCTTTTGTTATTAAATGACTTTTGACAAAAGTTACAAATATAATTCTTCTCTTTTGTATGAATATTAAGATGTAATTTTAAACTGTATTTGTGATTAAATGACTTTTGACAAAAGTTACAAATATAATTCTTATCTTTTGTATGAATATTAAGATGTTTTTTTAAACTGTCTTTGCGATTAAATGACTTTTGACAAAAGTTACAAATATAATTCTTCTCTTTTGTATGAATATTAAGATGCATTTTTAAACTGCTTTTGTGATTAAATGACTTCTGACAAAAGTTACAAATATAATTCTTCTCTTTTGTATGAATATTAAGATGTGTTTTTAAACTGGTTTTGTGATTAAATGACTTTTGACAAAAGTTACAAATATAATTCTTCCCTTTTGTATGAATATTAAGATGTAATTTTAAATATCTTTTGCGATTAAATGACTTCTGACAAAAGTTACAAATATAAATCTTCTCTTTTGTATGAATATTAACATGTTTTTTTAAACTGTCTTTGCGATTAAATGACTTTTGACAAAAGTTACAAACATAATTCTTCTCTTTTGTATGAATATTAAGATGTGTTATTAAATTGCTTTTGCGATTAAATGACTTTTGACAAAAGTTACAAACATAATTCTTCTCTTTTGTATGAATATTAAGATGCATTCTTAAATTGCTTTTGTCATTAAATGACTTTTGACAAAAGTTACAAATATAATTCTTATCTTTTGTATGAATATCAAGATGTAATTTTAAACTGTATTTGTGATTAAATGACTTTTGACAAAAGTTACAAATATAATTCTTATCTTTTGTATGAATATTAAGATGTTTTTTTAAACTGTCTTTGCGATTAAATGACTTTTGACAAAAGTTACAAATATAATTCTTCTCCTTTGTATGAATATTAAGATGCATTTTTAAACTGCTTTTGTGATTAAATGACTTTTGACAAAAGTTACAAATATAATTCTTATCTTTTGTATGAATATTAACATGTTTTTTTAAACTGTCTTTGTGATTAAATGACTTTTGACAAAAGTTACAAATATAATTCTTCTCTTTTGTATGAATATCAAGATGTAATTTTAAACTGTATTTGTGATTAAATGACTTTTGACAAAAGTTACAAATATAATTCTTATCTTTTGTATGAATATTAAGATGTTTTTTTAAACTGTCTTTGCGATTAAATGACTTTTGACAAAAGTTACAAATATAATTCTTCTCTTTTGTATGAATATTAAGATGCATTTTTAAACTGCTTTTGTGATTAAATAACTTTTGACAAAAGTTACAAATATAATTCTTCTCTTTTGTATGAATATTAAGATGTAATTTTAAATATCTTTTGCGATTAAATGACTTTTGACAAAAGTTACAAATATAATTCTTATCTTTTGTATGAATATTAAGATGTTTTTTTAAACTGTCTTTGCGATTAAATGACTTTTGACAAAAGTTACAAACATAATTCTTCTCTTTTGTATGAATATTAAGATGTGTTATTAAATTGCTTTTGCGATTAAATGACTTTTGACAAAAGTTGCAAACATAATTTTTCTCTTCTTTGTGCGTAATAAGTTGTGTTTTTAACTTATTTTCAAGAATAAGAGACTTTTGACAAGAGTAAGAATTATTTTCTTTCTCTTTAGCATGAAAGTTAATGTCCCTCTTTAAATAACATTTACATCTGAATCTTTCATTGCAATATTCACAAACCAATTTCTTTCCTTTCTGCTGAGGTAACTCATTTTCACTACTTATATCCTCGACTAAATTTCCTGTTCTTACATCGCCATTTGCACAATTACATTCACTGGATTTTTGTTTTATAATTCCATCATATACCGAATTATTTACACATCTCTTACAATTCTTAGTACTTCCAGTGACGGTTAATTTATCAATAATAACCTGTAAAATTAAAACAACAATTAAAAAGTAATTATGAATTAATGTAAAATTATTTCCATTAAAATAACATTATTCTATTTTGCAAAATATGGATAAAAAACTGAATATTTAAGCATATATTCAAAATAAACATCGTTTGGAATATTATTTAATGATTCACAAGTAAAGTTTAACGTAATAACAAACTTTACTTATCCTATTGCATATCTATACACATAGCTGAAACTTTACAGATTGTCTGGGCTAAAGGTATCCAAAATAAATGGCCTATATTTAGGAAATCAGTCCTAACTTCTTAGTAGACTCAAATGATAGCATAAATCTCCAAGAATTGTTCAGTGTACTTTCAATATTCAGTAGAATATGCGTATGATTTGCAGACAGGCTGACTCCAATGCGATTGTAGTCCATCAAGATGTGGATCCCACAAAAACCATTCAGTGCATGCTTTTGTTAATGGAGTTTCAATCATGTACAGATGTTTAACAGCTTGTACAAACTGAATGGAATATCAATTCTTTTACGTCAAAGTTTAACGTCCTCAAAGGTATGACTTTAAGAGACAGAAATCATCAAAGGTTACAGTTGTGATGAGGCTATGGATCAAGTAAGCGACGCATTCACTGCCCGTCCCATTAACTTTATTAGGCGACCTGGTTATGGACTGCAAATATCTCTTTCTACTGTTCACAACATTACCATAAGCACTCAGTTTGCAAGAATACAAGTTACAACTCTTATTTATAGTTAGATGTCTTATTTAGTGGTGAGACAACTTTTCATACGTGCAGGATAGTTAAAGACACTCTGTCAAATTTAATGTACTTCATGCAGTAAAAATAAAATAAATAGAATAAATTTACGCTATGTAACCTGGAAAGCCAATTTACATTACTGAGTGGATTTAAATCACACTATTTATAAAAATTATGATTATTTCTTTTTTTTATATAAAAATGTGCTGCCATCTGTTGCTGCTTTTATAAGTGTCATCCTCATATTCTGTCTGAAAGTTGATCAAGTAGGAATCTTTTGTATTTATGTTTAAATATCTGAAAAATGTCTAAACTTTACCTAGTATTATTTAAATTAAATTTCTTGATATTTTCACTACATGGAAATTTTAATATTAAAATTACCTATTTACAATATTTTTATTTTTTATTATGTTTGATATGTAATTTTATATAAATATATTATATACAGCTGATGATGCAGGATCCTGCAAAGGTGCTTTTGGAATAAAAAATAAGGTAAGTGTCATTTCATTTACTTTATAATTCTGTACTTGGGTTGTTCAAGTTGATTTTTTTATTATAAAAATACAACATATATATATATATGATCAAACTGGAAAACATGATTTATAATGTATAATTTTACAATAAACAAAATAAAAATATATAATTTTTTGAATTCTTCTAAATTAGCATCATCTTATAACAATATATTAAAAACATTTAAAAAAACTTGTAAATAAATCTGATGAAATGGTGCGCATGCAAGAAACACTAATATATATATATATATATATATATATATATATATATATATATATATATATATATATTTCCACACAGGGCAAGAAACTTAAAAACCAAACTGAGAGAGCTTAACTACAGGTATTTGAGTGTTACCTTTTACACTGCTCTTATTAGCACTATTATTGGAGGTGTATATTACTGCTCTAATCTATTATTGTCTGTTGTAAACTATTCATGCTTCAGTGCAATAATTTTCAAGAACAGTGGTTTCCTTGTCACCACAATTTGTCTAGTGCCATTCTGACTAGACGATTTGTCTAGTTGCAAGTCCTACACTATCAATAACTGAAGGCCAATGTTCACAATAAATAACTGAAGTCATTGACAACAGTTTGCATCAGGTGACTCTCAATAATATTACTTTAGCATTGATGCATCAGCTGTGCAGGGTGATCACTTCGGATATCTTTTGTCAAAATGTGGTAGATATGTTAAGTCTTCCTAATGTAATCACAAAATTAGATTTTATATTATTTTCTTTTCATTTACAGATTTTATGTCACAACCATGTTTAGTCTTACCAGGTCCACTTTAAACTGCCTACCTGATAAATATTGAAACATGAACACTGAATACAATTAACAACAAATCACCCAAAGCTTACTAAAATGTAAACTCCATCAACAGATTAAAATTCACATATTTCAGTCATCAATGAATTTCAAAAACACACTTTGCACTCACACATTGACCATTTATCATTCACAAACATCTCAATAAATCGATATTAATTAAAATGAACTAAATAGTGTTACAAACATTTTTTTTAAAACTAACACATTGAAATATATACACAGTAATGAAATTAACAAGAGACAAATCATGTATGTTACAATAGCCAATAGCTAATACTTACACGACATGGATAAAATACCATCCCATCTTTTGTCTTCACTGTGTGAAAATCTTTTATTCGAAGTTCATTGCTTTTCATATTAAGATTAACCAGTGGTGAAACATC